>NC_050580.1:19990658-20288158 GCF_011100635.1 Trichosurus vulpecula | reverse complement strand
TAAGATTGAGTTAGGGAGGGAGGGGAGAGAAGACTTGGAGATGCCATTAAGATTTTGGTCCTGAATCACAGGACCAAATAGAGAAATAGACAAGGCAGAAAAGATGGTGCGTGTGTGTGTGTGTGTGTGTGTGTGTGTGTGTGTGTGTGTGTGTGTGTGCGTGCACGCACGTGCATATGTGTATGTTAAGTTTGGGATGGAGATGTCTGACCGTTGATTTTAAATGCGGATCTGTAATTCCAAAGAAAAGATGTAGGCTAGAAATATAGATTGTGGAGGTGTCATTGTGGAGGTGATTATTGAAATCATGGATTGCATTAGATCTTCAAGAAATAAATAAAAAGGAGCTATCAAAAGAGAATAATTAGTTCATTAGTCACAACAATGGTTATGATGGCTGAGAGAATGGCTCCCTTTTTTTCTTCTGCAGAATAAAATTCACATTCCTTAAAATGATATTCAAAACCCCAGGCAAACTGGTCTGCTGGCCATTCACTAAAGCTACCCCATCCTATCTGCCTTGGTGACTCTGCAGGTATTTTCTTTAGTACAGAATGCTCTCCTCCCTATACTGTGTCCCAGATGTCATCATCCTTCAAGTCCTGGTTAAAGTGCTGTGTTCTTCCTGAAGGATTACTAATCCTGCCCAACTGGATGTCATTCTGCCTTGCTCTGATCATCTAGAGTATTTTTTTTACCTCTCATGACAGTTGTCATAATAATTTTCCATGACAAAAAGGGATTCTTTTATTTGTTTGTTTTCAGACAGACTCTGATATTAGAAATCGAATTTTAGGAAGCTAGTTAAAACGTGCCCTCCTCATATATTATGCCCGGTAGTGAGAGCAGGAAAGAAGCTAATCTTATTGGTTTGTCAGTTGTAATATCATATTTCATCTTGAGCGACGGTTTTAAGTATAAAAGGGCAAAACAGTGTCCACTCTGGACTGTTACCATGGTGACCAGCTTTTCCCAATGAAGTACCATTGTAATATGTGGTACTTTTATTAGCATAATTCAAATGCCTTCCCCCACTTCCCAAGAAAATCTTTTCATTTTCTGAATAATGGAAGGAAAATCATGAACTTATCTGTGGGAAATTTCCCCATCTATTTTCTCCTACCTCCTAGGTGCATTCTACACTAAAGTAGGGGTTGACCTTTTTCCTCAAATCTTTTCTTTTTGATTTTGTTTTTAATTACTCTGTTGGCTATGGGATTCAGCATTATCTGTCCAATTAAAACGAGGCCAATTTTCTTGCACTTTTCTCTGCTTCATCATTGATGTGATTCAAAATGAGATGTCAATGTTCACTGTTACATGGAACAGAAAATAATGGGACATCAAGATGTCATGGCCTAAGAATGAGGACAAACTTGGCCTTTGCTCAAAGAAACAAAGAATTTTTGAGTTCAAAAGGACCTCATTTATTTGATTTACATTTCACTCCATAACTGAAAAGAAATCCTCTCTAAAATATACACAAAAAGCAACCAGTCAGCCTTTTCTTGAAGACCTTTAAGGAGAGTTCATCTACTATGTTCTGAAATCACCCGTCCCATTTTGGTATACCTCTAATCATTAGGAAAACATTCCTGATATCAAGCTTAACTCCCTTGGCAACTTTAACCACTGTTCCTTATTCTTCCCTCTGGGACCAACCAGAAGTCTATTCCTTCTTCCAAATAAGTGCCCATCATGTACTTTAAGACAGTAATAAGACTGTCCCACTAAGTCTTTTCTCCTTTAGGATAAATGTTCTCAGTTCCTTCAACTTATCATCATGTGGCATGAACTTGAGGCCCTTTATTATCTTGGAGGCCTGCTTAACAAAGTTGTTAACAAACTCAGCACTTTATTCCAGATATGGTCTGACTGGGGCAGAAAATGAGACTCTCATGTTCCTGTTCCTAGAAGGTATGCCCCTATTAATACAATCCAAGATCACATTAGCTTTTTTGTCTGCCACTGTATGTGGAAGATTCCTATTGAGATTTCGGCCCCTTAGGACACTGAGATCTTGTTAGATGAAGTGCTTTCCAATCATGCCTCTCCCATGTTGTATTCCTGAATTTTATTTTTGAGCAAAATTTGAAAATTTTATTAATATTTTTCCCTTTTCAATTGTATCTCAGTAGATTTGGCCCAGTGCTCAAATCCTGGCAAGATCCTGTTGGATCCTGATTCTATTATCCAGCATATTAGCTAGCCTTCCTCATTTGTGTCATCTCCAAGTTTGATGAACACATTATGTCTATTCAAGTCATGGATAAAAGTGGTCAACAATAAAGGATCATTTAGAGATATTGCATTCCATTGGAGACCTCTTGCCAGGATTACATTGATCCATGAACAACTACATTTTGAATCTCACTATTCAACCATTACCAATTCCATCTCAATGTATAGCCCCCATCTCTCCATCATTTCCACAAGATTAGTATGGGATACTTTCTGAAATGTACAGCACGTCCATGACCTACCAATTCAATAATCCTGTCAAAAAACCACATAAGGTTAGTCTGGCATGGCCTATTTTGGGGAATGCCATGCTGGCTCCTGGTGATCACTCCTTCCTTTTCTACACATTTGCTTCCAACTTCTGACACACCTACTGACTGAATGAGTCTAGGAATTTATCTCAGCCTCTTGGAGCCTCAGTTTCCTTACTTCTAAAATAGGGATAATCATATTTGCAGTAATTCCATCAGGATTGTCCTAAGGAAAGTCTTCTGCAAGTCTTCAAGTGCTCTAGAAATGAACATAATTATTCCCTTCTCAGTTCTGCTGTTTTCCTGAATGAGATGAATAACTTTAGCCCACCTCTATTAATTGTGGATTATGAAAGCCACCCACTTGGAATCACTGGATGAACTTTTGAGCTTCTGTCCTTCCTCCTCTTTGAAGAAGACATAGTTATTGCTGAAGCAGCTCTTTGTTTCATCCAACAAACTGAAAACCATACTCTGGGCAGTGGGCCTTCTTCACAGACTTGTTTTTGTTTGTTTTCCCTGAGGATAGTTAGGTTGAACTGTTTTGAGTGGTTATGGTTTTCACCCAGAATTGTTGGGTGAAGTATTCTGGGGCTTGATGCCAACCAATACAAAGTTATCCACAAATGGGCACCTGGAGTACCTCACCATCTACTGGTGGTCTCTCCTCCACTTGGACTCTAGGATCACCATCCATTATGGGGATATAATTGATGTGGGGTTACTTCATTAAAAGCCTCATTGATCTGGGGGCATGTATTCCAGAAGTAAAGATTGCTACCTATTTACATCTCCTCTTCCTGGAGGATGCTTAATCATATTTTCCCATTCAACCTCCACAGTCAGGTCACCTAAAATGTTGGGGATCTCCCTGTAGCTCTCTTGGCATTGCATGGTTACTAGTGGAATATGTGGACTCCCCACTGACTATCATTCTCTCTCCACACATAACTGGCCCTCCTCCTTTTCCAGTCATATGTGCTTGCTTTCTGTCATTTCTCCCATGAAATTCCTTATTGGTAAGTCTTTACAGCCTACTTACACCTATGATGTATCTCACCATTCTGTTTGGGATGCCATGCAGCTCAACTCTAATTCTTTGGGAACTGTAGGATTCTACAGCTGTGTCTATCCACCGTCACCTGAAAAGTGCTGTTAACAGATGGGGGAAGAATCACTTCTTAAAAATACTTGTCAGTTTTCCAAAGGAGGTTCAGTCTATTCTTCTACTCTTCAATTTTAACTTGGTTCCTGTTCATTTTTTTGTGAATGTTTAAGATATAGTTATCGATGAACCAGCTCTATGGTTTACCCATCAGGCTGCAAATCATAGCCTGGACTTAGACTCTTTTGTTGGTTTGTTATTCTTTTTCCCTGGGTGATAGGCCGAACTTTTTTGAGTGATAATGGTTGTCACTCAGAATGTTTTGCAATAGTTTGGGGTTTGGTGACAATCAGTACAAAGTCATCCACAAATGGGAATGTCTGGATGGACCTTGCAATTTGCTGGGAATCTCTCCTTCACTTGGATTCTGGGCTGGTCATCCTCCATGTTGGGGGCAAATACCTTGGGTGAGCCTAAGTCTCCTTGTTTTGTGTCTTAGGGTTTTTAGAGTCATTATTTAAAGGTTTTTGGAGAGGCTTAGGGGAGAGTTCAGGCAAGTCCCTACCTTTTCTCTGCCATCTTGGCTCTGCCTCCAGAATAACTGTTTTAGGGTTTTTAAAAAATGTTTTATAGAGTATGGCCTTCTGGAAAGAGGAGGGACACATGGGGAAATACTGAAGGAGTAGGCTGGCATGATGGCTCAGGCATTGGTCTTGGTGTAAGGAACATCAAGTTTCTCCTGACTACCAGGGTGAGGCTTGATTTTAGGGAGGAATTCCTTCCTAAGCTCCATGTACTAGATACCCTGTCCAAGTCATGTCACTTCTTTCCCCCTATCTCCTCATCTGTAAAATGAAGGATTTGAACTGGATTCTCTCTAAGGTCGCTTTTAACTCTAAATCTATAGTATTCTGAAATTAACTGGATACAAAAAGGTATGAATAAGATGGTGAAGAATAAAGAAATGTGGTTAGTCTGGCATGATCAATGTTTCACATAACCTTGCTAGTTTTTTGTAATTCCAGGTTCTTTTTCACAATGTTCACTGATTATTCCTGGCCATTGACCCATACTAGCGAGGTGACCCTGAGAAGCTCACTTCGTTTATCTGAACCTCAGATACAGCAAAGGTCTTTCTGTTGTTACATCTTTCAAAGCCCTATGATTTTAACATATTTCTAAGAGCCAATTTCTTGCGGGAGAGTCTTTTTAAGGCTTGATTTTTGCTAAACAAAATCCAATGCCCTCAGTCCTGTGATTATCATTCAAATAATACCTCCAGGGTTAGGCTAATATAACCTCTTTGCTCCCCAAGTGGCAGACAAAGCACATGGTTTTAAGCAATTATGCATGTTAATGATCTGCTGCAACTGAGCGCCTATGATCAATAGGAAGAAGTAATTATGTTCTGGTCAAAGCCTCAGAGTCTGAGGAACCCAAAGAAAGCATTCCTGATATAGCTGTTTACGCTGACTAAAGGGGAAAAATACAGGTATTATTAATTAATTTAAGGTTGAAATTAAGAGGTGAGAACAAGCACATAAACAAAAGTAGAAAAAATATAGAAAGTGATTCTGCTCTGCCCCACTTCATTCCCCAAGACCTCAGTTTCTGTATCTGTAAGATGAGGGAGGTTGACCAGATGTCTTCAGATGGCTCTTTTACATTAAATACTATGCTTCTGTGACTAGGAAAGACTCAGAAGAAACCAAGCCAAGACTGGCACAGCCATCATCCTAAGAGCAAACAACAGGGAAATAGAGATGGTCACCTCTGTCCTCCTCTATTCACTGACACTCTCTTCATTGAGACTCATCTGATCAGGAATGATGAATATACCTTTCTCAACAGACTTTATTCTTAGGTTCCACCTTTTCTTCCTTCCTTTGGAGCCTAGAATACCCCAGGCATTTTCCATGTATTTTCACACAGTCTCAGTCTTCCTCTGGACTTGGAGACCAAGTCTCACCATCAGTTTATTCTAAGGCAGGACTTCTGTCTACAGTAGGGCCTGGAGACAGTTGGCTATAATAGCCTCTCAGAAATTCCTCTTGGGAAAGACAAGAACATGTGAAGAGAGAAAGACAGAGGTGACATCTCTGTTTCCCCATTGTTTGCTCTTAGGATGATGGCTGTGCCAGTCTTGGCTTGGTTTCTTTGAGTCTTTCCTAGTCACAGAATCATAGCATTTAATATAGAAGAAGCCTCTGAAGCCAACTGGTCAAACTCCCTCATTTTACAGATAAGGAAACCAAGGTCTGGAAGGATGAAGTGACTTGACCAATCTCACATAGTTAGTGATCAGAGGTGTTATTTGAACCCAGATGCTCTAACTTAAAACCAGTGCTCCTTCCAGTGTACCATGTGGGCTGTCTCCTAAGCTGGACTTGGACTGGTACTTACAAAGTTACTCCTCAGCCCCCACTATGTCAATATTCCATTTTCTTTACTTCTGAGAATGTTATCAGGATCCCTTCCTTCTCCACTCCAGTCAGCAGCCTTCTAAACAGCATAATGTCAGGAGATAGTCATGAGAGCAAAAGCAAGGAGAGATAAGCTAAGTGTCCCCTTACACAGCTGAGTCATGTTCTCTAGGTTACAGAGCAGATTGTCCTATGCCCTCTGCTCTTACTTGGGCATGTCTGCTGCCAGCTGGATGCTGACTAGCCTTTGTCAGCATGGGCAGATGAAAGAGGAGATTCTTTTGCCAAAGGATTCAGCTGGCTCACCTGGCCTGGGAGTAGTGCCCATTCCAACCCATTTGGAGAGTCAATTATTCTGGACCAATTTAAAGCAGTAATCACATTTCATAGCACTATAAAAATAAAGGCTAACTCAATACACAGCTAAATTAGGATTTCTAAAGCAAAATATACACACAGAGTCCTTGCCCTCTCCTGGAACTTCTCACAGGTGTGGGGCCATTTATCTCTCTTTTCCCCAGCACATCTGAGCTATTAGAATTAAAAAGACAGGTTCAAATCCCTCCTCTGAAACTTACTAGTAGTATGACTTTTGCTAAGTCACTTTTCTTCATGGCTCTTTATACCCTCCCCGGTAAAATGTGTATAAGAATGCTTGTAATACCTAACAGTCTATAGAACTACCACTTTTTAATTAAGCTTTCCCACTTGAATGGAGGTGACTGGGCTAGTCAGACCCAATGTTGGTATCGATTGCTTTACTCTCAGTGTCTTACTGTGGGTTCTATACCTGGAAACATCTAGGCCTATTCTTACCTCTCACACACCCCATGTTTCTGGCAGGCTCCAGCTTTTCCAGTGGCCCTGAGCATCAGTAGCCCTTCCTGGAAATTAGCAGGCAATCAGCCCATGTCTGGGAACAAAGTAGATTACAGCAATTTTGCCAGTGGCCCACCAGCCCTGCCTCTTTCCTCAAATCCTCTCAACACTCACCTCCCATCAGCCTGCTTCTGAGAGAAGCAAGAAGCCTGTAGGTGACAGGGAGAAAAGCATTTTCAAAAGCTGTTGAATTGTCCATATAGGCATCTATCTGAGAGGGGAAGATGATGTCCAGCCCTATATCTTCCCTCCTTCTTTGTGGAGAACCCTTATTCAGAGCTGTTAAAATCTATATGATTTCCAGGGCCAAGGGGCTGAATTCCTAGCAAATCTCAAGCCTCTGCCTGGGCTTGGGGCTTCCAATTAACCAGCACCAAGACTGAAGATGTGAACAACTCCAGGTGTAATAAGCAGTGATGGTAACAGAAAGATTAGATCATGCCTTTCTGATGAATCTGGGGTTTGGACTCTTGGGTTCTGCTCCCAGCTTTGTACTTATTACCTGTGTGAACTTGGGAAGACCCCTTGCCCTCTCTGGGCATACATTTTCTCATCTTTGAATCAGAAATTATGAATAATAGCTGGTATTTATAGAGAGCTTGAAGGTTTGTAGAGCATTTTGTAGGCATTATCTCCTTGGATCCTAACAACATATAACTGAGAGAAATGATTATTTCTCTCTTATATTAATGACAATTTACTCTTGGGGAGATTCAGGGTTTTTCTCTTTCTATTTCCTCATTCTTTACTAGGTCAAATCATCCCCTGAAAAATAGGGCTGATGATGAGATTGGATTTAAGGTTCTCCCCAATCTTGTTCAGACTCCACCCAACATGGAAAGTTTAGATCTGATTAAAAGGTTTTAGAAAATTTGTAAAAGGTTTAGAGATTTCAGTCAAGGTGAAATCCAGCCCATTGTGTTCTGGGTAGTAGACTGGTTAGGGTGATCAGTCACATCCCCCAGCCCCTCATTAGAATAGGTCCACTTTCATTATAATATTCATTCTCTCATTAATTGTTAACTCTTAAGTGTTGATTGCCCTCTGTTGGGAACACCCACTTTGCCAAGGACATATAAACGTCAATAGGCCTCCACAGTCCATCTTTGGTTTACAAGAGATGTCCAAATGACCAATCCTTTCATGGGTTACTTGCTAGTCATAACTAATAAAATGATTAAGTACCCAGAAATCATATCTCTTGAACTTTTTATACCTCACATAACCTATCGTCATACTTATATTACAAATGAGGAAACTGAGGCCAAGAGAGATTGAATGACCTGCCCAGGCTCACACTGGTAATGTGTGAGGTAGGATTTGAACCTTGGTTGCTTTCTTCAAGGCAAATGATTTTGTTTCTATTCTGGTCTGATAATCTCCAAGGCCCCTTCTAGCTCTAAATCCTAGGGATTTTGCTTTGTCCTTAGGAAGTATGATCCAGTTATAGTGTCTCCTAGGCCTCCACCATTCGCACCCACCCATTACTACAGGATCTCTGGATTTCCCATCCTATAAGTCCACCCAATTGATTGTTGACTGAAAGACAGCCAAACTATCTTTTTAGTCCACCATATCTACTGACTAGGCCTAGACACCAGACTATATTATACCTTCACCACCCTTAGCATATTCTCCCTGCTTTTCCCTACTTGCACCTTGCTCTGGGTGCTGTAATCAAATCAGTAGTACTGTTGCCTCTGTAAGGGCATAACAATTCACTGTCCAATGACTCTACTTACCATCCTTGTGATTATTCTGAGAAAAATACCTCCCCTTGTCCACCACTCCCCAAAAAGTATTGTCCTCTCCTATTAGAAAGTAAAGTTATTGAAGAACAGAGCCTGTTTCTCTTTTATATTTGTGTATCCAGCATTTTGTGTGGTACTAGGCACATAATAGTGACTTAATAATGTATTTTACTTAAATAATTGATTGCCTTAACTCTGTCATGTGTATATATAACTCAGAAATTTGGCTGTTCCCTAGATGGAGAGTATACTGGGCCAACAGAGTTTGTACTGTGTGTGATAAAAGAATGATAAGGGAAATTTCTTTTATAACATTTTTTAGGTATCTAAAAGGCTTTTCAGGTCTTAACTCAGAAAAAGATAAGTGGATATTCATTACTCTGAATTGACAGTGATTTCCTCCTCTTTGTTCCTAAGCACATCTTCCTTAGCCTGGGGACAGGAACTCTTCCTGGTGGGATGAGAGATGTTGAGAGTAAACACCTTGAGGACAGGGACTGTGCTATTTTTTTTTTTTTTACCCATAGGTCTGTTGCCAAGCCAAAGTATTTTGCACATGGCACATGTTCGTTTAATTGAATTGTTGTATCTATGTCTCCTTTTTATGAGAACATGCTTTGGGCCTTTGGGAGTTGGAGAGACAATGTGTCACAGTGAAAAGAGCACTGGATTATGCATCGGAGGACCAGGGTTCAAATTCCAACTATGTGACCCGCAACGGAGGGAAAGACACCAGAATTTCATCCAAGCCCAAATATGCATGCTTGCAAATGAACTTCAGAGAAAAGTAAAGCAGCCTCTTTGAGTATATTGTAAGGAGTTTCATCATTCCAGGAACTTACTAAAATAGCAATCAATTAGGCAATTGCCGATGCACTCATTAAAAATGTAGCTAGAAATTAATTGGAAAATGTTCAGCAGCCCCAAAGTCTCATATAAATGTCTTAGCTAGAGAAAAGCTCATAGAAATGACTGATTATGAATCCCTCACCAATTACTGGGAAGAGTAGGATCCACAGTAGTCAATGGGATTTTGTCTCTAAAGCTCAATCAACCATCTGGTTTAACTCCTTCATTTTACAGATGAAGAAACCGAGACCTGGAAAGAGCAGGTAACTTGCCCAAGGGAAAATAGATAGCAAATAGCCAACTAGGATTTGAATCCAGATCTGATTCCAAATGTAGGTCTCTGTCTCGGGCATGACACTCTTAACAGATTTTTTTTTTTTTTGGTCTTTTTGTCTGTAGTTGTTAACAGGCGACCTGGCCCAGATCAGACACTTCATTGTCAGTCAAGGGAGTCCGAACTAAAGGGTGTTCAATAAGCACAGTGACATAGGACATTTTAGAGCAGAGAGGAATGATATTAGTCAAGGGGAAAACAAAGGGGAAAAAACCCTTCCAGGTTTTGACTTGGTATTAAACTCTGCTCCGTATCAGAGTTTTGCAAAGTTATTTTGTGAATTTTAGAAAAAAAGTCTTAAGTGGCTCATGCATCAGATTCAAAGATACTTTGCCTCTCCTAAGTGACAAGTTGTTTTTTTGTTGGCCTCTCTTTGAGTCTGGCACAAAAGCCAGGCATTTGTCCTTCCAAATGTAAACAGAACCAAGAGCCCTTCAGATTTCCAGTAGCCTGTGGTTGTGAAGCATGCCATACAGCCGTACATGAAAGAATACCAAAGAGCAATAAATAAATAAATCCCTTGTTAATGTTCTTCTCCCCTCCCCCCTTTGCATAGAGCTGCTTGGACTGGGAAGGACCAAAGCAGGTATGGTCAGACTGGAACAAATTCTGTATGAAGGAAGCCAAGACGTGAGTGAGATAAAGACCAGAGAACAGTGAACCTCACTTTGGTCTCTGGTCCTTTTGTGTAGTATTTGTTTGCCTCCCTCACTGTCTTTCTCCATCTTTGTCCCTCTCTGTCTCACCTTCTCTCTGTTGCTCTTTCTGTCTCTCTGTTTCTCTGGATCTCCAGGTATGTTTCTCTCTCTGTCTCATCACGTGCCTTAAATGACAAACAGTGATCAATATCAAGAAATGTCAATGACAAAAACTGAACCAGCGATGTATTCAACACCACACTATAAAACATACCCATCATTAGCTGGTACTTGTCTCACCATATAATGAAAATCCCCTCCCTCCATTTTTTTGGCCAAATAAAGAACCCCAGCTTTAGGGTTAAAGTTTTTACTTTGCCAAGTGACCACAGCCTGTTAACCAGCGTTGTTTCAGCTACCTTTCCTCCAGAACTTCAGGAATTAGAAAGTGTATTTGTCACAAAGACCCTGATGAGGAGGTCCCATAAAAATGATTTGCCCTAAGATGCAGTGAGGTCCCTTCCAACTGAAATCAGCTTTTCTTTGATTTGGACAGGTGGAGGGGAAGAGGCAGAGCATGCCAGGCATGGGAGGTTTTCCTTGCATTAAGCCAAATCAGCAATTTCCATACATTACTCACAGTGGGCTATCCTTGGAGACACAGCAGACAAAATTGAATCCTTCTCTCACATCACGAAACTTTACATATTTCAAAACAATTATTGCCCTTCTAGGTCTTTTCTTCTTTGGGCTTAACATTCCCAGTTCTTTTAATCCATACTGTTACAGAATGGTTACCAGTCTCCTTGTATCTCCTGTCCAGTAGCTCTCCCAGTTTCAATGTATTTACTACAATGTAGTACCCAGACCTGAGCATGGAACTTGGGAAGGGCTCCAAGCAGGGCAGAAGACAGTGGGACTAGCACCTCTTCATTCTGTACTTCCTGCCTCTCAAAATGCAATTTAAATCAGAGTAGTTTTTTCAGCTCTATGTCTAATGAATCTATGAAAATTCCCAGATTCTTTTGACATAAACTATGTTATAGTCTAGCCTTCTCTGTCTCTTGTTAGCTTTGTGACCTTGGAGATAGCCACTTCACTTCTGGAAACAGGGTTTTCTCTCCCTAAAAAAAATGTGAATGACAATTCTATCCTTAACTACATCATTGGGTTATTATGAAGAAAGTACTAAATATTAATGTTTAAATTTTACTGTGTCTGTCTATCTCTACCTATCTACCTATCTGTCTGTCTGTCTAGCAACCTATATGTCTGTCTATTTCTCATCTATGTACATATGTACCTATGTATGTAATCTGTATTTTGTGTGCCTATGTACATATCTGTTCATCTGTGCATGTATCTAAGTACTTTTCTAAGTATTTGTCCATCTAAGATCTATTTACTTGTGCACATGCCTATAAATGAATCTATAAATCTCATATGTATATGTATGCATGTATTTATATCTACTCTCTTTCTGTATCTGTCTCTCTCTGTCTATCTCTGCCTTTCTGCCTCTGTCTGTCTCTGTCTTTCTCTGTCTCTCTCTTCCTGAGCTTGCATTTCTACATAAGGAAAATTAGAACAAAGGATATATTCTCCAAACTGCCTTAAAGCCAGGAGAATAGATGCAGTACTGACTAGACAATTCTGTGGCATAGTCCCATAGACTCCTTCCCAAGTTCAAAGGGGAAAATAGGCCCCTTTAGGCTCAAATGTGTAGTGATTGGCAATTCCCTAAAGCTGTGTGCTTGGGCTTTTAGAGAGCAAATCCATGGGAGGTATCTGAGTTACCGTTTTTAATCTGGCAATGACATCATCTTACATGTTGTAATTCCTATCATTTGTGTGTTGTCCAGACAAATATGGAGTAAGTTCCTTAAAACTGAACTCTTGGCCAAACATATTATAATAATCTGTTGTTAGAATTGAAATCTCATGATAATATAACCAATATCTCTTTCCCTTTTCCTTCCTTCTCTACTATGTATTAAGAGGTTTTATCTCTTTTATCTTTGCTGACCTACAGCAGATAAATCATTCATTCATTCATTTTATGTATTAGGAGCCCACACATTCGAATGGTGTTTTATGGCATACAAAGCTCCTTCCTCCCAATAATTCTCCAATGTAGACAGCCCAAGTGTTATCTATGCAGTTACTGAGGTCCAGAGATTAAGGAGGAGAGTGAACAAGGTTAGCTAGGGTAAGAAGCAACTCAGGTTCAAGGACAAAATGCCTAGTAACAGCACCGGTGGTCAGCTCTTGAGTGATGAGCTTCTGTTGACTTAGACTGGCCAATCCTCCATTGTTAAGTGCTATCTATGTTCCTACGCCTAGCTTTAGGGCAGGATGTGATCTCAGAAGCCATTTGGCTGAACCCCTTTAGTTTACAGATGGAGAAAGAGGCTAGAGAAGGAAATTAACTTGTCCAAGGTTACACCATGAGTAAGAAACAGGATCCAAATCTGAGTTCTTTGCCTCCAGATTCAACACTTTTTGCATTATACTCTGCTTCCTCTTAAGGGAAGTTGTTAGGATTTCTTCCCAGGATTACAAAATTGCAGACCCAAATGGGACCTTAGAGGTCATGAAACAAGAGATCATAGATTTAGAGCTGGAAGGGACCTCAGAAGCCATTTAGTCTAGAACTCCTCATTTTGCAGATTAAGAAGCTGAGGCCCACAGATGTTAAGTTCTTTGCCCAAATTTTCACAGGTTATGTCAAAGATGGGATTTGAACTTGGGAACTCTGACTCCAGATTTGTTCTTCAGCTGTTTTCAGTTGTGTCCAACTCTTTGTGACTGCATTTGGGATTTTCTTGGCAAAGATACAGGAGTGATTTGTTATTTCCTTCTCCAGCTCATTTTACAGATGAAGAAACTGAGGCAAACAGGGTTAAATGACTTGGTCACACACTAGTAAGTGTTTGAGGCTGGATCTGAGCTCAGGATTCCTGATTCCAGGGCCAGCACTCTATCTGCTATGCTGCCTAGCTTCCCCTCTGACTCCAAAACTAAAGTACTTTGCATTGTCTGATCTGAGGTGGGGAATCTCCAGCCTTGAGGGCACATGTGGCCCTCTAGTTCCTCAAGTGTGGTCCTTCGATTGAGTCTAAATTGCACAGAACAGATTCAAAGGGCTACATTTGAGGACCTAGAGGGCCACATGTGGCCTTGAGGCCACAGGCTCCCTACTCTTGGGCTTTTCCAACTTATACTCCAGTAAGAGTTTACAACAAACTCCACACATAGCCAAATGGCTTTTATTTGAAGACCTCTCTTGAGGGAGCACTCCCTACCTAATGAGATAGTCTAATTTACTTTTGAAGAATTCTAAATGTTACCAAGCTTCTTGGCACTCGCATCCACCTTAGTTTATCGTTGTTCAGTTGATCAGTCGTGTCTGACTCTTCATGACACTATGGACCATCTGTCCATGGGGTTTTCTTGACAAAGATACTGGAGGGGTTTGCCATTTCCTTCTCCAGTGGATCCTTTTGTCAGGCAATCAGAAGTTAAGTAACTTGTCCAGGGTCATACAGTTAGGAAGAGTCTGAGGCTAGGTTTGAACTCAGGTCTTTCTGACTCCAGTCCCAGGCTCTATCCATTGAGCCACCAGCTGCTTCTCCTCCTTAGATCAGGACTTGAAATTTCTAATCATCGATTCTAGTACTTCCCTCTGGGTACAAACAGAATGTATGCCTTCATTGTCCCTTGAGTGGGTCAGAATGTTAGTTTCTGGTTATCTGAAATTAAGGTAGATTTAGGGAAAAGAGAAGAAAAAAAACAGAAAAAGATAGGAGTGAAGACAAAGCATGGAGTCACTTGTGATCTGACTATGGTCATGTAGCTGCTAAGTGACAGATTAATAGCAGGAGTCTCATTCAGCTCCAGATCCTGCATTCGTTCCCCAAAACTTAGTAGAACACTAAGATTCACACTTAGAAGGAACATTGGTGCTAAAGGGTCCACGTAGAAGGCAAATGACTTTCTCAAAGTCATTAAACTGGTAAATAGCAGAAATGAGATTGAACACAGGCCATGTGACTCTAAATTCAGGTCTCCTTCCAGGGAAGGAGAAGGCATTCCCACCCTCCCACTCCACATCAGTTTAGCAGATTTGAATTGACTGTAAGATGTTTCCTAAGGAGGGTTTATTCATTTTTTTCTGTCAGTGATGCAATATTTTTAGTAAGGGAATAAGCATCCAGAGTACTTAAGATTGCCCTGAAATTCTTCAGATTTGTTCAAATGCTGGAACCTGAAAAGGGAAATTATCTTCTTGAAGCTCATCAGGTCTTCTTTTGTAAGTTGTTTAACAAGAAAATCATGAGCCACTGCATATTCTAAAAAGTGGAAAACCAACACTAGGCTTTTTGGTTAAAGAGTAATATATAGGTTTTTCCAAGCTTTTGGGTCAACAGCTGGACTGTTGTTCCAGCTTGAGACCTTTGAAATCACAACAGCATGAGACTTCATTAGGCTGAATCTTAATTAGGTTTTCCACTGTTGGGCCCTTTCAGAAGCCTTAGAATTGGAAACATGCATATACACTGTCCACTGTAGTGAACCGGCCTTGAACCTGGGATGGCCAGATCTGAACAGAGCAGGAAAGAAACAGGAGAGTCAGGAATGAAACAGAACTTTAATTTCAAACTGAGGGATATGGCTTGCAAGCAAGGAGGGGATCTAGACACATGTGTTGGGGCTCTGCCCGTAGGTGGGGTCGGGGGTGCCACTTTAGTGTGGCTGAACCTTGATTTATATACCTGTGGCTAGGTAAAGAGTCAAACAGTGTAGTGTGTAGCAACAGTGGTGAGCCAGTGAAGCAACAGTGAAGCAAAGCTGTCTGGTGACACAAAGTCTGTTCATAGTAAGGCTTCATATCTGGGCCTGTTGGTGTTTGCCTGAGCTCAGGGACCATCAGTTCCAGAAGGAGAGTGCGAAGGATTGTTGTTATGTCAAGCTCAGGGCACAGCTTGCTGGCTGGGCTTTAGCTCTGGAAAACAGGGCATCTCCTGATATCTTGACAACCCAAAGCAAAACACATTAAAGAAAATAATTTTCCTTTTGGATTGGACGGTGGCACAGTGGATAGAGGGCTGGATCTGGAGGCAAGAAGACCCAAGTTAAAATCCTGCCCCAGACTTTTATTAGCTGTGTGACCCTGGACAAGTCACTTTACCTTTGTCTGTCTCTTCTGTAAAATGGGGATAATAAAAGGACCTACTTCCCAGGGTTACTATGAGAGTAAAATGAAATAATATTTGTAAAGCATTTTGTAAGCTTTAAAATACTTTATAAATGCTGAGTATTATTATTTTTGCTTTGGACTATGCGTGTGATTTAGGGAATCACCACTGACCAAACTCTCTCTGTTAATGTAGATCATCACCTGCTCTATCACTTCCAGTGTCAGAGTGAACACTAAGTTCAATGACTCATCCAGGGTCATGCAGCCATCATGTCTGGGAGGTCGACTCAAGTACAAATCATTTTAGCCCCACTCAGCTCTCCATCCACTGTCACACATTGCCTCTTGAGCTATGTTGGAGACTGTTTTTCTTGGTGTGCCAGGACGCTAGAGACAATACCCACAGTTAGAGAGAAAATGCCCAGTGTGTCACTGCCCAGGCCCAGAGAACTTCTCTAACCCCGGGTTGGTCTGGAATCAGACTGTGACTGACAGACTGGTTCTCCTGTCTTGAAGGAAATTAGGATTGAATCCGTAGAACCAGAAGAAGTAGGTATGGGGACAGGGAGTTGGGACTGGGCCTTGGGATGGGAGTGAACCTTCCAACATTCAAAGCAAGAAAGTAGGGTATGCCAAATTGAGAGACATGGCCCTAGGGAGAAGGAAAGTCACCATACTACCAAGGCTGGAAGCTGTCCCCAGGGAGGAGATGTTGATAAAAGAGAAACCAGAGAAGGGGTATAATCTGGGGAATCTCCCATCACCCCATAGGTGAGCTACAACCCATCCACCATGACTGGAACCAGGCAGGACCCTGGCACTGATGCATGTGCCAGGAACTGACAAGGAACTGAGCCCCTTCTCATGAAGCAGTGCCCTTGTCATTTCTAGGGAACCCTGTATGCTTACTTAGGTTTGAAAGACTTGGAGATTGGGATGACTTAGCAATTGATGATGGTATGGGAGGGGGAAGAAGATTGCCCACTGAGCTTGAAAAAGGCACCCACTCAGTAGACCATTAAAGGGTGTGACTACCCTCGGGTACCCCACCCACTCTGTGCGATTCTCTTTCTACAGTTTGCTGTGAAAGTTGCTTCTTCCTGACTCCTCACAGTTATGGTGGCTTCAAACTCATATGATGTCTTGGGCCAACACAAGACTGGGCCTTGGGTCTCTGGCTGCCTCTGTTGCTTGTTGTTTCCTTTCCTGAGCATAGGTGACCAAACAGCAATCATGAGAGATAGACTTTTAGAGATTAGGGAATTAGGGAATTCCTGGGTTCCAGGGTGCCAGCTGCACCATGGGAAGCAGATGTTCCATATAGCCACTAGGAGACAATCACTATTTATAGGAG
Source organism: Trichosurus vulpecula (assembly GCF_011100635.1). Classification (NCBI taxonomy): domain Eukaryota; kingdom Metazoa; phylum Chordata; class Mammalia; order Diprotodontia; family Phalangeridae; genus Trichosurus; species Trichosurus vulpecula. Next base: position 20,271,133 of record NC_050580.1, on the reverse strand, counting down.
AAAGACCCCACCTTCTGGCCTGACTTGTCAGATGTATGTGATATCTGAACATAGTCATAGCATTTAATAAATACTTATTAATTGAATGATATTGATTAATTGATTGAGGAAGGGAGCTCTCTGGACTGGACAGAGCCAAGAGGAAGATGAAATGTTTATTTTACAATCTTACACAAAGTTTCATGTTTAATTTAAGGATTTTATAGAGGGCACTAAGGTCCTTTCTTAGCTCTGTGCTTTTATCCATCTGACCTCCTGGGGTGCTGAAGGGATCAAAGATGTTTGCTTTAAAGTTTTCTATCTGTGTAGATAAATGAGATGTTTAAGACCAATCAATGAGTACTTATTAGTCGTCCCCTGCCCCTCCCTAAACTCCAGTGGCTCCCTATAGCCACCAGGATCAAAGACATGTTTGGCATTCAAAGCTCTCCATCCCTTCTTTCCCTCTTACATTTCCAGTCTTTTTATGCCTTACTCTCCCACACATACTCTTTGATTCTTTGATCCAGTTACACTGGCCTCCTGGATGTTCCACAAACAAGGCTCTCTATATCTGGGCATTTTCTTTGGCTGTCCCCCATACCTAGCATGCTCTCTCTCCTCTGATCTAATTACTGACCTCTCTGGTTTCCTTTAAGTCCCAACTAAAATCCACCTTCTATAGGAAACCTTCCCCAACCCCTCTTAATTCTAGTACCTTCCCTCTGTTAATTATTTTCTGATTATTTCCAACACAGCTTGTTTGTACATAATTGTTTGCTTGCTGTCTTCCCCATTAGACCCTGAGTTCCTTGAGAGCAAGGACTGTGTTTTGCCTTTTTTTTGTATCCCTAGCCCTTAGCATGGTGCTTTGCACACAGTAGGTACTTAACATACATTTATTTATTAATTGAATCACCTACTGTGTGCCAGGCACCATGTTAAGGACTAGGGATACAGGTACAAAGGTGAAATTGTTCTGTAGAAAATAACAGTGAGACGAGACCTGGGTTCAAGGTAAATTTAAGTGTGGATTTATTGCTTGAGTGGCAACTACCGGGAGTATATACTCAAATCAGGCAGTCCTGAACTGAGGGACTACAAGGCTTATAAAAGCAAAAACCACAATGACACAATTAGGGAGGGTGCCTAGCAGAAACAATGACATACAGAAGCAAAGAACAGCCATTGGTTAGATCCATAGCTCAGGGCTAATTTGGGAATATGGCGCAAGGGTACAGGGGTGTGACCATCCTGTGACAAGGGAGTCCCTCCCAGGGTGGTCAGCTTCCTAGAACAGGGTGGAGGGTACAGGGTGGAATTTCCCAGAACAGGCTGGATCATGTTCTGGGTAAGGGGTGGGGGACCTCTGTACCCCCTACTTGATCAGCTATATTCTAGGTGGAGGGACCTAGCTTGGTCAGCAGAACAGTTGCACCATAACTCAGGGTGTAACAGGGTGGTCCTTCCTTAAGATAAACTTGTACCCTGGGACTGATCCTTGTACATAGTGCTGATGTAGAGAGAATATGTGGAATGTTTATTCAGGAGAGGGGACCAGCCTTGGGCAATCTACACAGAACTGTGCCTTAAGCTGTTTCAAGCCATTACAGGGTATAGGACAGAGACAAAGACGAAAATATAAAGGGGATTAATGGTGGGCTTCTGTTTGGGTATAACAAAATAATCCTCACTCTTAGGGGATCACCAGTAACTAGAGGACAAACCCACTAACCCATTTATCTCCTCTGGCCAACTCGAAAAGCATTTTCCTTCCAGGCTTGCCTTGGCTGCTCTCTTCTAACTGGGCCAGATCCATCTGGGTTTTTAGTTCGTTTCTTGATGGGTCTTTGGGAAAGCAGCGAGTTTATGCTTTTAAATCTGGACACCTGATGCCCACTACCTGGCGACTGCCTTGTTATCCCTTTTCTGCTATTTTCCTGGGTACCCTCATGACTTGTCCTGCTTTAAGAGGCAACGAAACATTGTACTTGCTCCCATCAAGAGCAGAATTCCTATACCAATGACAGAGTGGTTATGGAGAATCCCATTCGCTTGTTTCTTGTGGCAATATTTCCCTTTGTTTTCTTTTGAAGGAAAAGAACAAGAGACAATTAATAATAGTCTCTGATAGCTTATAACTTGATTTGTATTAGCAATAACAAAAAAACAGGTAGCACTTCTTTAGTACCTACTATGTGCCAGGCACTGTGCTAAGCGCTTTATGAACATTATGTTATTGATTCTGACAATAACCCTGGGAAATCGGAGCTATTGTTATTCCTACTTGACAGTTGGACAAACTGAAACAAACAGAATATAAGTGACTTGCCAAAGGTCACACAGCTACTTAGTATCTGAGAGTAGATTTGAACTCAGATCCCCCTGACTCCAGATCTGGCAGTCTATCCACAATGCCCCCTGGAGATCTCCATAACGATAACAGATTTTGTTCAGGTTATAATTAGAAAACTTTGAGTTAAGTCAAACTTAGACAACTTAAGATATCTCTACAGGTGATCTTAATTAGATTGATGTGTTTGCTCACATGGAACAGGAGAAGAACTCTTCATTTGCACATTTGTACATAACATGGAGAGTTGCAGCCATATGAATTGCCTTAGATACTGATCTGCCCACATTACTCCCACACCCAACAACCTCTGGTGGCTCCCTATTGACTCCAGAATAAAACAGAGATGCCTTTGCCTGGAAGTTAAAGACCTACCCAACGTAGCCTCACCAGGCACTTTAGATCGCTGGCCTTCATGCAGTCTCCTGTCCAGACAAACTGAGCTTCTGGCTATTCCCTGTGCTCAGTACATCTGCTGCTTTCATGTCATTTTGGAGCCTCTCCCCCATTGCCACCTCTCAGCTTATGTCAGGTAACACCTTCTCCGGAGGCCTTTCCTGACTCCTGCAGTCACTATTCCTCATCCTTCTTGAAATTGCCCTGTGTAGCTTTGGGTCCAAATGGCACTGATACTCTGGCCTTTGCCACTGTGACTCACTTGCCTTTTCCCCTGGCTCTTCCCTCAGAGCCAGTGGGCTTCTCATCCTGAAGCATCCTCCATCGCTGAAGCCCCTTCTCCTACTGGTGAGTGCCTCCGGAATTTTCACGTTGAAGAAAGGTCCCTGGCAGCCATCCTTTGGTGCTCTCTCTATTGTGCTTCATGCCCATGGGATGTCCCAAGGACCATCACTCTCTCTCTCCACAACTTTTCCCTTTTATGTCATGTTTTCTCCCAGTTTGAATATAAGTCTCCAGGGCAGGGACCTTCTTTCTTTTTTGCCAATATTTGTATTCCCAGCACTTAGCACATTGCCTGGCATATAGTAAATGCTTAAGATGCTTGTTGACTGACTAATTGACTGATTGTAATGTAGTGGATAGAGAGCTGGCCTTGCAAACAGGAAGACCTGGGCTTGAGTCCTTTCTTTGACTCATATTTGTGTGAACCTAGGCACTTATCTCTCAGTGTTTTAGGCTCCTCTCTGAGACGTTAGGTTCCGAGTAGGTGCTGAACTAAATTGGGAGAGAAAATTCCACACTTGGGAATTCTTTAAGCTGATAAAATCACAGATCTGATAAAAATGAAAAACACCCCCACAACTTTGGATAGACTTCCAGCCTCCTCGGTGGGGTTTGTGTTTGTGTACATGTCTACTCTCCTCAGCAGAATTTAAGCTTCTTTGGGAGAAGACAAGAGGGAGAAGTCTTTGTGTCTACAGCATCTAGCATGTAACGGGCTCTTCATAAATGTTTCTGGATTTGGTGGCTAATGGGGAGGATGTCAGGTCAGACAGTAGGACAATAGCCTTGTACAAAATCACCAAATGCTCTTTAGGACAGATGGGGCCACGTGGGACCCCTGAAATCACCCCACAAAGGCAGCCTTCCTCCTCACCTCCAGCTCTGTGTAACTTTGGGCACCTCACTTAATTAAACTCCCCAAAGCTGAAGACAAGGAAACCAACTGAATGTCAGGGGCTGTTACATTTCTACTTAAGCTAAAAATTAACTCAGTATTGTAACAGGAGTTCATACAGATGCAGGAGTTGAATCTTTCTTCTCTGCTGTAGCTCTGTCCTCCCTTTTATCCATGTTTGCTCCAACTTCTCAAATTCTGACCCTCAGAATCTCTTCTTTCCCTTTTCTGAGTTAGCTTCTCTCCCTTCTGTACACGTGTTTAGGGCATGACCAAATCTCTCATGCATGGCTTTGATTTTGATTTGAGGAGATAGACAGAATCTGTTCATCTCCACTTCTGATTGTTTGACTGAATTAAATAAAATAATTGCACCTAGTCAAGACACAAGAATTGCAGTAGGTCCTTTGCACCCTACCTTTATATCTACAAAGTGGATGGAGATACCTGCTATTAAGTAAAGCAATGTAAATGGCAAGGTGCCATACAAAAAAGAAGAGTGCTTGAAAAACTAGGCACTCTCTGCTCATACTCTTCTCTCTCTCCTCAGTGCCTTCTCTGCATTTATTGCCTACTTTATACCTGTAAAATCTAAGTTGCCTGATGGCTGAGGCAATTTTCTTTCTTTTTCATTTTTTCCATTGCATACTCAGCATCTTGCATATAGTAGGTGTCTTAATAAATGCTGAATGCAATCTAATTAACTGACAAAATCCCAAGCATCATAAACTGCCTTGGAGAACAGCAGGTGCTCGAAAATGATAAAATGATAAAAATTGATAAAAAATGTTATTAATGGCATGTGGCCCGTTTCATTTAGAGAAAAAAAAAAACTTGTTCCCTTAGAGTAAATTAATGTCATTGGACACGATAGCAATAATAGCAAGATTCCATATAAATCTGACTTTATGATAACATGGCATGGAGAAAACACTGCATGGTTTGTGTTTGGTTAAAGTTTAGACTTTGGATGTATTCAAAGAACATCATTGTAAAAAGGAGAAAAATTAACTTTCAGAAAAAATAAAGTTTTTGTCTGCATGACTACCCCCTACCCCCAACAGATAGATTTTCTGACTCTTTTCTTTCCCTTAACTTGACTGATTCAGAGAATCTCTTTCAGCAGATGCTTGTGCAAAAGCAATTTAGATTTGAAGATCCTTCCCACCCATTAATAGGCCATGTGACCTGCTTACATCACAGGAAGCCCAAGTCACAGGCTTGTGGTAGGAGGAGCTTACTGAGAGGAAAAGGAAGTGATGTCACAGAAAATGCTGAGAGAGAGAGAGAGAGAAAGAGCGCGAGAGAGTGCTGTTTTGGTTATTAATGACCTTTGTGACTGTTAGAGCTGAGGTAATGCAAGTCAACCTCTGATAGCTGAACAGATTGTGACACCTGCACTGTGAGTTTGTCTTTGGGAAGACCCAAGGAGGGGGTCAGAGAGGTTTTGGGATTGTGAGGCTCCATGTTGTGGTATTATATATTGAATGCTCTACTGCTCTGATGAATTGGGTGGATGGCTTATGGGATATGGTTACCTGGTGTCTGAATAAATGGCTTACTTCTTCTACCTTCAATGTGGGGAGTCTTGTATATTTTGCGATGCAGACCCACAGAGGCATTTTGACAATTATCACCTATGTAATTATTGCCTCACTGATACAGCTTCTCTTTAGAAGTTGGTCTATCTATGAGGTCTCCTATCTGACTTTAGGCCTCCGGATTGCAGAGATATCCACTGAAAGTGGTTCTAGAAGAGATGAATTCCTCGAGATTTATGCTCATATACGTACACTGAGACTAGAGGCATGTGACAACTTGAAAAATAGCAGAGATGAGAATGGGGAGAGGAGAAGAGGGTAATGTGTTCATTCTGTGGTGATGAAGAGAAGGGCTTTTTGGCCAAAGCAAGGAGTAAAGGGAAGAGTCTTGAGCTGGAGTAATGGGGGTAAAGTGGGATTGAAACTGTGTGGTTGAGTCTGCAGTGGGGGTCCTGGACCCAGGAATCTGAGCAGAATGCTTCAGAGAAGGCAAAGCTGGTGAAGCTAGAAAGGCTATCAAATCCACTGGATGACAGAGCCAGGATTCAAAGAGATCTCAACGGTCTAGAATAGTGGATTGAATTGAATAAGATTCTATTTATCCAACTATCTATGAATCCATCACCTATCTATCTTTGTACATACACACACACATATACATTCACAATACATCCATAAATGTATTTTTTGGATTGGACTTTTAATTTCATCACTGTTTCCTGGGAAAATGAGAAGTTGCATAGTTTGTCTGAGGTCACATAGCTAATAAGCTACATAGTTGGAATTTTGTGAAGCAAATTCCTGGCCAGAGAGGCATTCACAGACCTTTATGCTGGCTTCCAAGAATATTTTCAGAGGACAGAGGGGAAATCAGTGGATCACTCAATCAATTAAAAGAGAATTGATTAGTATCTATTACATGCCAGACACCAATGCTAGGCTCTGGGGATATTGAGACAAAAAAAAATCAATGGTCCCGGTCCTTAAGAAGCTTGCTTTCTACCAAGACATTAAAGGATCACAGGTTTAGAGTTGTAAGCAACCTTAGGGGCTGCCTAGTTCTAGACCAGGGGTGGGAAACCTGTGGCAAAGGGCCACACTTGAGGACCTAGAGGGCCACATGTGGCCTCAAGGCCCCAGGTTCCCTACCCATGTCTAGACCAACCCTCTCATTTTACAAATAGGGAAGTTGAGACCTAAGAAGGTTAAGTGATTTGTCAGAAGTTACATAGGCAATAAGTGACACAGGAAGGTTTGACCCCAAGAATTCTGAATCCAAATCCAGTGTCCTTTCCTACTATACATGCTAACAGCGTATACATCTAAGTAATTACAAAAAAATATGCCAAATACATGGTGATTTTTAGAGGTGGGAGATATTAGTAGCAGGGAGAATCCTCAAAAGTTTAATGTACAAAGTTACATTGAAGTTGGCCTTTGAAGGAAGTTAGAATTTCTAAAGAGGTGAAGGTGAGGAAGAAGAACATTTTGGGCTTGGAGTGAACTTGTATGATGTTATGGAAGCAGGAGAGATAACATAGAGTTGGAGGAATTGTATGTAGGTTAGTTTGATTGGACAAGGCAGACTTTCTCAACCCAATCTGCCCATGCTCAGTTGCAGTAGTTTGCCCATCCCCAGAATTACCACTCCCCTACCACCTTTGGGCAGTTGCAAACATTTTAGATACGGTGTGATATTTGGCATTGGGGTAGGGAGTAGAGAATGAGACTGATTTTATTTATTTTATGATTTTCTCCCTTTCTTTTCTTTTGACTTACTTCTCTCAATTCGATTTTTCCTATTTGATTTGTGCCTCCTGCATGCATGATTGGTAAATAGAAGCTACTTGTGGGGGCTTGAGCTGGTATTTATATAATTAGCTAGCCCACACTGAAACTGGGGATCTGGGGGATTTCTGGAGCTTGAGGGGGTTTCATTTTAACGTACAAGAGGTAGTAAACAAGATTTCTTATTTCATTTGTCTTTTCCCAAGAACTGAGGGATTATAAAAATGATTGCAATGCCATCACCATTGAGTAGGGGAAGGAAAGGAGATTCAAAGCCAAAGATGAGGAAACCAACTTTAATTGCACAGAGAAATTCAGGGGAAGAGTTTGTTCTAGAGTTTAGGTTCCCTAGCTCCCCAGCCAGTGCTTTCTTCAGCAGATGTGTGGACTCCTTTTGGAGGTTTTTCCAAAGCTTTTCTCTCTGAGTAATAATGTACAAAATATGCTTCAAAAATCTTTTCCATGAAGAATGGGCATTTATTTTGTCTCTGCCCCCAAGGCTGGCAAATGTAGTGGTATGTAGGGGCCGGGGCAGATGGTAGAGGTGGAAGGAGTGGACAATATACAAGACTTAGGGATTGATTGTGATAATAAAAGGACTTTTTGAAGGTTTTGTGGAATGTTTTGCTAATAGCTTGTTTTGCTGCTGATACCTCTTGAGGGCAAGAGACCAGTAATGCTCAGCTCTACAAGGAGCCTACATCTTGCTAATGTGTTTGGTAACCCTGAAGCCTGAAGGATTGGAGTTGGTGCAAAGACAGCTACCAGGGTGTTTGGAGCAGACAAGAGACTCTGCTTGGAACTCTGATGCCTCAGGGTAGACTGGGTATACCTCTCAGCAGAGGAAATGCTGCTGAGGCTGCCATATGGCTTGGATGGCTCTCCAGGTGGAGATTTGTTTATCTGATCCACTGGGGATTTTGACCCTCCTCTCTTTGGTTGCTTCAGTATGATAACACATCTATTAAAAAAGCAAAAAAACATCAAGCAACTGATTGTGTGGCATATGGATCCTACAAGAACTAGAAAAACCTTCGATGTGGTGGTCTTGTGTCTTCTTTGCTTTAGCCTGTCTGTGCTTTAGACATGAGCCTTCATCTTGGCTGTTACCCCCTGACAGTCACCCCCCCCCCCTTTTTGGAACACTCTCTCACTGAGATTTTTGTACTTGAATCTTATAGATTCCTAGCCAATCCTTGGCATCTTTGGGCTTGAGACTTTAGACATGGGAAAACAATCAGAAGCACCTTATAGGGATCCCACCACAACCTGTAAGTCCCTTAGCCTCTGGCTCCTTTTCTGAGTAACCCTGGAATGGAACTAGGTGTTTGTGCTTTGAACTAGGAGGACGTATAAGAATCTGACATAACTGGGATGCCAGGTGAGGTATGCCATGTGTCAAAGGGCCATCAATATGATTCATGTACCAAATAATCTTTAAGATCATCTCATCTGAGATCTATACTTCCCTCCAATAGATATATCACAGTTGTCATATAACATAGCCTATCCCCAAACAGACCTCATTATCTTTTCCCCAAATCCTCCCCTCTTCCAACCTTCCCTATTATTGTGGAGGGCGCTTCTGTTCTCCCAGTTGTTCAGGCTCACAACCTAGGTATCATCTTCCCTTCCTCCCACCTTCCCAATCCAACCCAATATCCAATCTGTTGCCAAGTCCTATTGATTTTGTCTTTTAAACATTTCTCCTGCACCCTTTGACCCTGCTACCACCTTGGTGCAGGCCCTCACCTGGGCCTGATGGCTGGTCTCTGTGCCCCAAGTCTTTTCCCAGTCCAGTTCATTCTCCAGGGAAGATCAGTGCTCTTCCTAAAGCACAGGTCCAGAGACATTTTTTTGGATTCCAGGCCCCTCCTACTTTCCTCAGCTTCCTCTACCATACAGTCCCCATATACTTTGTGACCTGGTGACCCTGGTTTCATTGCTGTTCCTCATAAACAACACTCCATCTCCCGACCTAGCATTTACATTGGTTGTCTCCTGCCTGGAAGTTTCTTCCTCCTCAACTCTACTTTCTGCCTTTCCTGGCTTTGGACTCAGCTGGAGTCTCTCCTTCTATAAGAAGCCTTTTCCAGTCCTCCTTGATCTTAGTGCCTGCCCTCTGAGATGATCTCTCATTTGTCTTGTATGTATTTTGTTTGGGCATAGTTGCAGACATGTTTCTCCCCTTGTACTGTGACCTCTTTGAGAGCAAGAACTGGCCTTTGTCTTTCTTGGTGTCCCCAGAGCTTAGCACATTCGCTGGCCCATAGCAGGTGCTAAATGTTAGTTGACTTATTGACTGACTCTGTAGGAAGTAGCATCTGATCTGTGCTTTGAAGGCTACTAGAAATTCTAAGAGGTGATGGGGTGAGGAAAGGAAGTGGGCAAAGACATGGATTCCAGGCATGGGACCACAGCCTGTGTGAAGTCAAGGAGATAGGGCTTAGATCATCTTCTGTGAGGAATAAAAAGAAGGCTGAATTGGCTGGACTGAAGAGTGTGTAAATGGGAGTAGTTTATACAAATTCTAAAACGTTCTGTTGGAGCCATGATGTAAAGGGCTTTACATGCCAAATGGAGGAGTTTTTATTTGATAAAAATCCAATATAATAATAATAATTATGTGTATATATGTATACATAATACTTTTCAAACCTTCAAAAACTATAGAAATGTTAGGTAATATTGTGATAATGATGATAGTGATGGTAAGGATGATGATGATGGTGGTGGTGGTGGTAGTGGTAGTAGTTCTAGAACTAATAGGAAGCCACCACAGTTTATTGAGCAGAGTAATGACATGGTCAGATCTATGCTTCAGCAATATTTTTTGGACTACTGTATGGAAGATAGATAGCAATGGGAAAGACTTGAGGAAGGGGGACAAATTAGGATAGTGTCTAATTTAGCCACATTTATATAACTGTAATCATAAACTGACAGGACACAGTTGAAAATTACCTGGTTGACCCAGATGAAAACAAGAAAGAAATCACACAGATAATTGGGAAAGGTAGGAGACAAATAGAATTCCCATGGGAAGCCCACATATGATGCTACCAGGGTTCAGATATCTCTCAGCCATCTAACTTTGGTTGTGTTGCTTTGCCCTAAATTATAACCTGAGGTATGGTGAAGGAAAAAGCATATTGCGTTAGGAGCAAGGACAGGTGGCTTCTGAGTCCCTGCCCACCATTTAATTGCTATGTGACTTTGGTCTAGTCACTGTCTTTCTGTGCTTATCTTACCTATACAATGAAGATGATAGTACCTAAGCCCCTTTATGGGAAGAAATAGGAACCTACCACTTTTGATATCTATAGCTTTTAACATAATCATCCATCCTATTCTACAGAATTATTAGTACTCTAATGATAGAACTACAGCATAGCATTGAGGATAGAAGGCTGGCCTTCAAGTTAAGAAGACTTTCATTGAGTCCTCTCTCTGGCACATGCCAGCTGACTTACAACAGGCATTTCATTTCTCCCTCATTGGCCTTTTAATTCATCTATAAAATGAGGGCACTGGACAAGAAGACCTTGGCGGTCTCTTACAGGTATAATGCTATGTTGTATCAATAGAAGGTTGGTCATGTTGTGAGACCAAGGGGTGATACATGGACAGCCAAAGAACTGCACTGAATACCACAAAATATTAAGGACACTAGAAGAAGGCCTCTAGCTCATTGGATAGAACCATGATTTTGGGAAAAAAAAACCATGGGTAAGAATTATCCAGAATGAGGTAACATGGAGGAGACATGGGTGGAGGAGATGACAAATCCATTAAGAGGCGGAGAGCAAACATCCATGGAGGGCCTGAAACATCACTAAGAAATTTCAGGAGCTTTCATGGAAATTGATTAAGTTACTGTAAAGCACAGGAACCCTCGAAGAACTTCCTCTAACCAAGGGGAATAAGCACCTTATACAACATTCCAAACTGATTTTTTCTTTATTAGTTGATAGTCAAGAAAGTGCCTCAATAGGTGGATTTTCTCATCCATTTTCTGATTGTTCTGTCATGGCACTGTCAGTTCGTTATGTAGAAGTTTTTCAATTTAATGTTTGTTTTAAAAACAAGGAAAATATTATTTTCAAAATTTCAACAAAAGCTCAAATATTAAATTATTCAGAATTTCAATTCCCTTTTTGTTTCCCAGATTACAGGTTCTAATGAATAAATAATACATTGAAAACAACTAGCGAATTTGCAATTGTTTTGCATCCTGTTTTTTTTTTTTTGTAAATGATGCCTGAAAAATCAGGGGAACCTAGGTCTCTAAGGTAAAAGAGGAGGCTCCTTTGTCCTTTTTATTTTTAGGCAAATGTCTTTGACTCTGGCTTGAATCAGCTTTAAAAGTTTTCATCTTCTGAGCCCCTGGGAGAAGCTTGATAAGTTATGTGTGCATGTTAGTACTCCAAATCTCACTGGTAGAAATTGACTTTTTAAATGTGCAGCTGTCCTTGCCATCCCAGGATCCAGGCCAGTATTAGCAAGGCCCAGAGCCAGGGATACCTTCTCCAGAAGGATCAGAATGAAAATAGGTTGGGTTTGGCATGAAGCACCAGTCTCTACTTTGCCCTTGTGATAAAATGATACTAGACCAAGTGTGACCACAGTGAACTGGGTGAAAATCTGGACTAAATAGTCATTCTGTACCCTTGGGGATCACAGGATCATTGATTTAGACTTTAAAGGGATCCCAGAGACCAAAGCTGGCTTACAGATAGAAAATGGAGGCACAGAGAAGTAGTAACTTGCTCAGGGTCTCAAAGCTAGTAAATGTGTTAGGCAGGATTTAAACTGATATTTTCCTGACTCCAAGACCAGTACTATATCCACTATCCTAAATAGGGGCCATTTTTAATATAAAGAAAAAGGGGCCTATGTTTCTGGATATTCAGTGTTATAAGTTAGAAAGACCAAATTTATCTGGTAGAAAATGGACATGGGCACATATTAACGGAACAATCTTTTTTTTTCTTTTGAACATTCTTTTCAGTTATCAAGAATTCATTTTCTTTCCCTTCCTCCTTTTCCTGTACCCTCCCCTTCCACTTAAAGAAAAACAAAACCCTTGAAAGAAGTATGTCTAATGAAGCGAAATGAAGCCAAATGAATTCCTACATTGGCCACATTCAAAAATGTGCCTCTCGTTCTGTGTATTTAGTCCATCAACCCTCTGCCAGAAGGTGGGCAGCATTCTAGTATTGAAGAGGAGACAAGGTGTGATGGGAAGCAACAGCAACAGTGATATTAACAACAACAACCACCACAACAACCACCACCACAACAACAACCACCACAACAACCACAACCACAACCATGACACCAACAAGAACCACAACAACAAGAACCACAACAACAAGAACCACCACAACAACCACCACCACAACAACAACCACAACAACAACCATGACACCAACAGAAAGAACCACAGCAACAACCACCACCACAACAACAACCACAACAACAACCACAACAACAACCATGACACCAACAGAAAGAACCACAGCAACAACCACCACCACAGCAACAACCACAACAACAACCACAACCACAACCATGACACCAACAACAAGAACCACAACAACAAGAACCACAACAACAAGAACCACCACAACAACCACAACAACGTTCCTCGATTTGGAAATGGGAGACAGGCATGAATCTTGCTTCACTGAATCAGCATTGAGAGATGGAAGGGTCCCCAGAGGCCATTGGTTCAGTCCATACTGTTAGGGATCCTCTCTTTAACATTTCTAACAAGTATTTGTTCAACCTGTACTCAAAGACCTCTTAGGACAACAAATCATCTACCTCTTGAGGCATCTCATTTGACTTCTGGGCAGCCCTAACTGTTAGGAAGCTTTTCCTGACATTTAGCCTAAATCTCCTTCTTGGCTACTTCCACCTCTCATTTCTATTTATGCCCCCGGGGCCAAGATATTCCTTCTTCCACCTAAGAGTCTTTCAAATACCTGAAGACAGCAATCATGACCACCTTGAGTCTTGCCGTGTTGAACCTGACTAATCTTTTCAATTGGTCCTAATGTCATGAACTCAAGATTCTCCTGTTTCCTATTTGCCCTTCTCTGGATGCTCTGAAGCCTAAAACTGGTCTTTAATTTGAATAACTCGGCTTTATCACAATCTTCCAGATGAGATCTGAGAAGAGCAGGGTATGATGGGACTTTCCCTTCCTATTCCTGGTAGCTCTGACTCTATTAATACAGCCCAAGATTGTATTAGCCTTTCTGATGGCCACATCACTTTGTTTACTCACTTGAGCTTGTAAGCCACTAAGCCCTCAGAACATTTCCAAACAGATTGTTCTTTACTTTCTCACTTTTCTCTTCAGTAAACTGAGGGAGCTGGACTAGATGGCCCTGATGTTCCTTCTTGTTTTAGCTCTTTGGTCCCAACATCCTATCCGACCATATCTTCTCTGTCCTATATTTATGAAATTGGTTATATGAACTCAAGTGTGCAAATTTAAATTTGTCCCAGTTGAATTTTACCATATCCAATTTGTCCAAGTGGTATAGACTGTCCAGACCCTCATGAATTCTGGCTTCCCCACCCTCTGTGTTAGCTGCATCTGCCATATTAGTATCATCAGCAAGTAAAACCTTCCATCTTTGCCACTATCCAAACATTATCTAAAATCATATGATTTCAATGAAGCAATTTTTGTCTTCTACTTTCATGCTCTCCCCACCTTCCCCTATTTTCCCTTTCTTTTCCTTCCCTCCCTTCTTTTCCCAACTTCTTTCCCTTTCTTTCCTTCTTTTTCTCTCAATCTTTAGCCCTCCTTTCTTTGCCTCCCTTCTTCCTAATCTCTCCTCCCTCCTAGCTTTTTCCTTCCTTTCCTCTTTATTTCTGTCTTCACTCCTCTTTTTATCCTGGATCCTCTCAAATATGTGAAATTTTGAAATACTTTCTGATAGTAAAATCAGTTTTTAAAAAATTATTCTAAACCTAGTAACATTTAAGAAAAGAAGAGAGTTGGTGCTGGCTGGCATTTCCCTACATTATTATCTTCCCTTTCCAAGTTATTTCTGGCTAGCATGTACAAAGTGGCTGAAGAGACCAATTCAGAGACAGAGATATGGAACCATTCATTTGAACTAACAATAGGGGAAGGACCACCCTCACCTTCTGCTGTATTTGGTACCAGTGGCTCCTATCCCCACTCTGGTTCCCACCAAGAAGTTATTTTAAAAACAAACCAAAAACAACACTCATACTTTTAAACATAGTAGTCAAACAGAAGAGTTTTCCTCCCTTAAAAAGAAAAAAAGGAGTCAGTTCTGCTAGATACATGTTCTTGATGATCTATAACACAAATACTAGTAACTGGCATTTTTTATATAGATACTGCTGTAGAAAATATTTATATATTTATAAAGATGTTTATTCAAAATTACATTTATATTTAATATTATATGCATATATTCATGTATTATTTATACCAACATTTTATTTATATTAATATTTATATGTTTATAAATATATTTCATGTGTATTTATCTAAAGCTATAAACATGCACATACACACAATTGTTGACATTTAACTAAATAACTTGCTGTCTAATTCATGTATTTCATTAGCTCAATTCTACTGGAGCTTTCTCAAACCATAAGGGTTGTTTGTGACCCAGACTGGCATTTTCAACATTGTCCTAAAGGCAATGTCCATATGTTGAAATTTGAAATATCTCCTTGGTATTTCTTTATGATTTTCTGAGAAAGAAATAGGACAGCAGCTCAGGGAGCATGCTCTGGGTATCCAGGTGAACACCTGACAATTATGTTTGCTTTCTATTTTAGATAGAAATGAAAAGAAGTTCCTGAAATCCTATCAAAGGCTCCCATGTCAGTTAATGTGTCAAGTCTGGCCCTTTCTCTCAGCTCTGAGAAATTTCTCAGTTCATTTTAAAAATCTCCATTGTTTTACATTTCAATGCTCTCGCCATGGTTCAATGGAGACAAAAATATCTAGAGATGGAGGGGACCTCAGAGATCATTAATTCACCCTTCCTTTTTTTTATAGGGGAAGAAAGTGAAGCCTGGAGAGGCTGAATGTTGCCCAGTCACACAGGTAGTAAGCAGCAGAGCTGGGTTTAAACTGAGGTCTTCTTACTGCAAATCCCTTTCCTTCTGTTTTAAGTCTGTGTAGACCTTTCAAACTTCTTTAGTTTCACACACTGATGAGGGCATAGGAGGACAAATGACTACTAAGCTGGTGGATGGATGAGGCTGACTCTCTGTCTACCCTCATCACACTGATCCTACTATATTCCAGTATTTAAAAAGATTAGGAAACACTAAACAGAGTGAAAATCACAAGTGTAAACTCCATTGTATTGAAGTAAACCTATGATGGAAAACAAATGAATCCTATGTCAATGGCATTTAAAGATGAGGAAAAATCAGAGGGACCCATCAAGGATTAGATCCAGAATCAAAGGAGCAAAGTGTGAAGTGATTACTTGTTAGCTGTAGTTTTCTGAAGTTGGCTGAGAGTTGAGACCTGGGTTCAGGTAGAGAGACTAGTCAGTGCTTGGAAGAGACATGGGGTCAAACTGGGCAAAACAATTAAATGAACTGCTAAATGCTTTAAGTCAAAGATTGACATAGGAAAAACTTGGACTTGATTTCATGGTGAGGTATCTCTGGGCCTTCCTCACTGGGTATGAACCACTTATGCATACCGCATATGCTCCCAAAGGCTGAGTAATAGGGAAGTATGCCTTTGGTTCTTCAATCCATCTGCCACATCAGTGAATTATGAATGTGAGCCAATGCTGCCTATTTGAATGTTGAGACCTTCAATTTGTTGATAATGGTAGAAAATTTTGAGACTGGAGGGGTCTCATCAATCTTCAGTTAAGCTGTGCCAAGACACATGTTTGCCAGAGAGAATATTTCCTGTGAGGCAGCCAGGCCATTCCAGAATTTCTGTGACTTGTTATACCTTGTGCTTCATACTTCCTCATGAGGTGGGTATCTATGACATTGTTTCTTGACAAGGTAGTTTGAGCTTTGAATTAATTCTCTGTGCCTGCTGCCAAGACTTCCAGCCAGTGTGCTGACTATGATGAGGACTTTTGTTTAATCCAAACCCTTGTTATAGAATCATATGGTGCCATGTATCAGAACTGGGTGGTATGTTGGGTTCACATGACCACAGATCATGAAAAAGCACAATCTTGGAAGCATTAAAATGGCAGCTGATCCAGAAGGTTGCTGAAGCCCTCAGGGTGGACATATGGAGGATGCGGCCTGTTCCTCTGAATGGTGCCTTGTGAACAAAGCTATCTGGGATACATACAAACAGAAAAGGCATTGGATTGGCCAGGGTGTTAGATTGAGAGGTTGCTACGGATGGGGAGTCACACACTTGCATTTGCTCTGGCCAAGCAGTCGAAGTTCACTGAACATTGATTCCCTTCAAACAGTTTTTATTTCAGCCAAAATAAGAGCCCATTTCCCATTCCCCATATAGTTCATGCCTTCCCATCTCTTCTCTCCATGCTTTTCCATGGCCTCCTCACCTCTACCTCTGAGAATCAAAGCTTAATTCTTGTGTCATCTCCCATAGGAGACATTTTCTGATCCCTCCAATTGTTAGTGTCTTCTCCTTGAAATCAGTTTGTGTGTATGTATTCATATGCATGCACATATGCACATATAAACACACATGTGCATCCATATGCTTACATACACGCATGTGTATGTGCCTACATGTATATATGCACATCCATAAATATATACATACATATATGAAACAAATTAACGTAGAATAACATAACACAAATAGCATATGGAGCTTTAAGGTTTGCAAAACACTGTGTATCCACACATCTGTATATGATAACAATAATAACATTTACGTAGCACCTACTGCTAGGCATTTTGCTCAGCACTTTAAAATGTTATCTCATTTGATCCTCACAACAAACCCTGGGAGGGAGGGGCTGTTATTATCCCCATTTACAGCTGAGGAGATGATATATGTGTGAATATGCACACATATGTATATGTACACGCATATATATATATATACAGTGTTTATGTATATAACATGTATATTATGTAGATTTATATGAAGAGACACAGATAGAAGATATTAGGGATGAGAGAGATGTAGATATAGAACAAAAATTAGAGACAGGCGGTCAGAGAGAGAGACTGAGGCAGAGACAGAAAGGTAGGACAATGCAGCAGATTAGACAGAAAATTGGACTCAAGAATTCTGGAATCTCTGGATTTGAGTCCTTCCACAGACACCTCCTGACCCTGACCAGGGGCCACACTTTGCTTCTAGCTAAACAAAGAAATGGGGGAGTGCATAGTTAATCCTAGAGAAAATAGAAAGCCACAGGAGTTGGTTGAGTTGTGCAATCATAAGGTTTGATTTGTGCTTAAGGAAAAGCAAGTGTCAGATGGACTGGAGGAGGGAATATTTAGAAGTCAGAAGACCGATTAGGTGGCTGATGCAATAATCTAGGAGAGAGATGATGAAGGTCTGGACATTAATAAAAGCTCATTAAATGAATATGTTCATGACATATTTAAGGGGCTTGAGGAAGATCTTCAGTGTGTTCTTTCTGGAGGATTTATAAAAAGACAGGGGACAGAATTACATAGGAGACAAAGGTATTGTGTTCTGCGTCATTGGGTCAAGTACTCAGGTTAGCCAGATCATGGAGCTGATGTAGTATAACTCTCTCATTTCCCAAATGAGGAGACTGAGTCACAGAGAAGACAAGGGGCTTATTTAACTAATGAATGTAAGATCTAGGAAAAGAGCCAAGTTCTCCTGACTCCAAGTCAAGACCTCTGAGTACTGGCCACTGAAAATAGGACAGCAGCCACGGTGCCATTTTCAAAGAATTGGAATCACCACTCTCCAGTAATGACTTTCATTCCCTGCTGACCTGGTCTGAATTCAAACCAGTGACCCTAGAGATAAAAAGCCATAAAACCCTTAAATCTCATTACCAATAACCCATCAAAAAGAATTTTAAGTGGCTTTTCTATTAGCAGGAGACCACATTCTATAAATACTGTTCTCGCCAGGGCATTTCCTATTCTGCTTTGAAGATATACGACATTTTTGGGTAATCACTTTCTTGTCTTCTTTTTTAATCTTGTTTCAATCCAAAATATCTCTACCATGATGCAGTAGCTAAACTAGGCCTTCCGTGAGATATTATCTTTCATTACCAATATAGTATCACCAAGATCGCTGCTTATGTCGTCTTTTATTTATGGGCTCTCTGTTCCCATGGCCTTGTAGAGCAAGAGGAGGGGATTTCTCTAAATTTCAAAGATGGTGAACCCTTTTGAATGCCATCTTGCTGGATTCCAATTCATTTGTTTTAGCTTTTTCTCTTGGACTACAAAAACAAACAGGTACAAAAATCCCTGTCTCTCTTTTCCACATGATTAAGGAATAGAAATGTTTGGACAGTCTATGACTGAAGGCAGTTCTGCCTATCAGCAGCACATTATGATTTTTCACCATATCTCAATTCCTATAGCTTATTAATTAATTTTAACCTGGTAATTTACTTTCCATATTTGTTTTTTCAGAGATGCAATATGAACTAATGGAAAGAAAGCCAGCCTTGAAGTTAGGGAGTCCTGGGCTCATGTCCTTCCTCTGGCACACATGAGCACACATTGAGGATTCTCAATGAGATCTCTAAGACTTTAAGTTATAGATTAACTGCCCATCTGCTGCAGTGAAGGGAATTTCTACACCAGAAGGTTCCTACATTAATTATATTGTTAGTATGGACTGAACGAAAATTCCCCTTCAGAGATTCACAGAGATTGGTGAAACTGTATGATATATTGGAAAGCTCCTGACCTTGGGTAAGTCCCCTTACTTCTTTGAACCTCGGTTTTCTCCTCTGAATCATGCACCCAGTCAATCAATCAATTTACAAGCATTCATGAGCTGCTTACTATGTGCCAGGCACTATGCTGAGCTCGGCAAATGGGGGAGGTAGAGTGGATGAGTGACAATTTAATGTCCCTTTTAGCTCAAATATTTTGCAATTCATTTTGTTGTAGATCTTTGACAAAGGATTATATCTTATACACATGAAAGCTCTTATTGTTACCACTTCAAGACTTCAGCACTTGAATTTGAATTCTCATAATTGTGTTGACATTACCAGTGATTATCCCTCCATAGCTTTTCATCCTGTATGTTCTTGTGTGTCTTCTTTCATCTATCCCACATTGGAAGTTCACCTAGCTATCTGGCATTTTTCTTGAGCCCCCTCAATGTTCCAAGGGTTAACCTTCAGTGGGCAGTGCTCAGGATGTCCATGTGTAGGCCCTTCCTTTCAGTACTTGATTGACTCATGTCCTATTAAGGTCTTTGATGGTGCTTCTTCCACCATCTCTTATGTACAGGTCATCATTGCTAACATCATGTGGTCTATTTAGGATGGCATGTGCAATGCTGATTCCTCTAATTATGGAATAAGAGGTTCTAGTCTCTTTAGCGCCTAGTCCACTCTTTGGTAGTAACTTAGATCCTTAGGAAAGCTCCTTAATACTTCTCAGGCCTCATGAGTCTCGCTGAGTCTAGCACAGAAATAATATCTTTTGTCCCCCCAACTCCACTATTAGAAGAGAGTTCCTCAAAGCCCATAAGCACCTAAAGTGAGCAGAGAGAAAGACTTGAGCATTGGGAAGAATAAAGTCTATTGTTATTTTAACTACAATCATAATTATAATCTCTCATATAATGTAGTTATTGTAAACAGAGTCAGCATAGTATAATGTCTAGAGAGCCAGCCTCAGAGCCAAGAACAACTGGGTTCAAGATCCACTTATGACATATATTGATTGTGTGACCCCTGGGCAGGTTCCTATATTTCTTAGTGCTCTGGGCAATTCTCTAAGACTATACACAACAGAGAAGGTGTTGCCCTGCGCTGGGAGAGGAAATTCTTTTAAGGGAGCTCCCTAAATCACTGAAATCATACAAAAGGGACTAGACCTAGGATTTCAATAGTATAAGGAACTCTTTCTTTCTCTTTCTCTGACAATGCAGGTATACATCCATGTACAGCCATTTAGAAAGAGGTGACAATTAAATCTGAACAGACAGACTTAAGAGGCATAAAGAATGAATAAATTGATAAGGCTATTATTCTGGTAAAATTTGTAATCTGTAATTGGCAAAATTATATTTTATATATGTTAAAATGGTAACAATTTTTATTCTTTAAAGATTTTGATGTCTGTTAAATTATGTTTGCCATATAATTTTTGCATATATTATAAATTTACACAAAATATGAACATCTATTAAGTGTTCCCTCTAAACTTATCTGCTCAGTTGTAAAGTCTTGTTACCATCCTTCCTTCCTTCCTTCTTTCCTTCCTTCCTTTCTGTTTCTTTCTTTCCTTTTTTCTTTCTCTCTTTCTCTCTTTCTTTGTTTCTTTCTTTCCTTATTTCTTCCTTCATTCCTTCCTTTATTCCTTTCTTTTTTCTTCCTTCCTTCCTTTCTTTCTTTCTCTCTCTCTTTCTTTCACATGACAGTATTCTAAATACATTATTCTAAATACATTTTCACATTCAGCAGTCCTCAGTTTGTCTAGTACCAATTCACTTTTCTATAGACTTCTAAGGAATACAAAATACATTCCTCACAGTTCTCATTTGTACATGGACCATTGAGATGCTCATGAGTTAGCCAAAGGGCAGCTTCTTAAAAAAAAAAGCAAAAGAAAACATTTAAAATCTAGTTGGAATTCCTTCAGTTTAGGATCACTGGAGCATAGGCCCAGAGCTGAAATGGTTCTCTGAAGCTAACTAATTCAAACCAGTGATTTTAAAGATGTGGAAACTGGGGCCCAGAAAAGGGGAATGCCTGGCCCAAGCACACACAGATAGCAAGTGGAAGAAGCTGTATCTGAACCTAAATTCCATGACTCTGAATCTAGCCCTCCTTCCATTATACCACACTGTATGAAAATATCAGAATGTTATTTATTAAAACAGGGATTCCAGGAGGCAGCAACAAAGAGGAAGAACATGTCAGGCATGATGAAACAGCTAGTGTAATGTGTAGTGATGGGAGATGAGACCTCCTGTGAGAGGAGGCAACTTTCTGAAGTACTGATTAGAGGAGGGAGAGTGTTGAGGCAGTGAGAACAGAAAGGGCAATAGTCTAAATGAGAAGGGCCTTAATGAGGGTGGTGTCTGTGTGAGAGGAGAGAAGGGGACTAATGAAAGACATTGTAGAGCAAGAAATAAGAGCTGGCAACTGGTTAGATATGTGGGCTGAGTGACAGATGATACCAGGATGATACCAAGGTTTCAAACTGGAGAGACTGGAAGGATGGTGGTGTCCTCAACCATAAAAGGAAAGTTCAGAATTGGGTTGAATTTTAAGAGAAAGATAATGAATTTAGCTTTAGAATACTGAGTTTGAGATATCAGTGGGATCCAGTTCAAAATGTCCAACAGAGAGCTGGTAATGGAGAGTTGGAGCTCAGGAGAAGAGGGACTCAGAGTAGATAAATAAATCTGAGAATACTTGCATGGCTTATGATTGAACTTACGGGGAATGATGAAAATATTAAATGAGAGGGTAGAAAAACAAAGGGATAACAAGCTAAGGTAGAACCTTGGAGGATATCCACAGTCAGAGGGCATGACGTGGATGAAGAGGCAACAAAAGCACTTGAGAGAAGGTTATCGGAAAAGTATGAGGAAACCCAAGAGAGAGCAGTCATTGAGGCCGAGAGAAGAGGGAGTATCCAAGAAGTGCTCACAGTCACATTTATATAGTATTTTAAAATCTGTCAAGCACTTTATAAATTTTATCTCATTTTCATCTCCCAACGATTCTTGGAGGTAGGTGCTATTATCTCTATTTTACAGATGAGAAGATGGAGGCAGGCAGAAGTTAAGTGACTTTTGACTCCTCATAGGTCTGTTTTCAGAAATGCTGCCATTGAAAGCAAGGGATTTAGAAGAGAAAGGAAGAGATTGGGGAAGAGGCACCATCCCTGTGAGGACTAAAATTTCTTGCCTTAAACTTTGCAATCTCTGACAATCTCTTCTAGTTTCCTTCTTTTAGTATCATGTGGTCCCATATGAATCACCAAGAATGCATAGCATCTCCATCATTGAGAAGTCTCCCAGGTTCTATGTTTCCTCTAGAACTCAAAGAACCTCCCTCCCCCAAGGGTCATATACAGCTTGGGGGAGGGTAATGGTGGACATAATCTTTTAATTGTATACAGGTTTTTCATAAATAGGTGAAAAATCCTTGATGTAGTTGATTATCAGAGAACATTTGGGGAACATCAGAAATTTCCCCGACATCTCAAACGAGTTTTGACAATTAGAATTTGTACTTTAAAATTTCTTCTCCTTTTAAGAAAAGAAACCCTAAGAACTATTGGTGTGTTTATACAGCTAAGACTGAATATTGAATGTTTCATCATCTGCTTTTCCTCACACCTCAGTGTGAAACCCAGTTTCCTTTTTTCTAACTCATTTCATTGTGTATGCTGGGCTGTTTCACAGATTTGCAATATTGGCTCCCCCTGAGTCACCTTGACCAGCTGTTAATCAAGAGGGAAGCCTCCTTCCTAGGAAAATGAGGAAGCAGCATGAGATGCCCCAGTAACTGTTACTTGTGGAGAGAGGAAAAGATCCTAGCAGACAGTCTTTGGATCCAGAAATTGCTGCAACTTAAAAGAAATATAGCGGTCATAAGAGGACAATCTTCTTATCTTACATCTCAGAAACTGAGGTCTAGAGATGTGAAAGATTCATCCAAAATTAACCATCAGCCAGTGGAGCACAAGAACCCAAAGAAAGTTGATGGATTGCCTTTCTCACCTATTAATCATCCATTTTTCTTTCTCTTTCTCCTTCCCTGCCTCCTTCTCCTTCCCTGCCTCCTTCTCCTTCTTCCCCTTCCCCTCATTCTATTCCTCTTTTCTCCATATTCTCCTTCAATTTCAAGTTCAATTCAGTTAAATAAGCATTTCTTCAGTGTCTAGGACAGTGTCTACAATGACAGGTAGCATTGTACTAGACACTGAGCATACAGAGATGAAAATGAAACAGTCCTATCTCCATTATTCCTTCTTTCTGGCAAAATCAGTTCAATTTAGACAGTACTTATCAAGTGCCTGCCATGTGACAGGCAACTTGGCACTGGGGATACAAGTGCACAAATAAGGTAATACCTGTCCTCAAAGAGCTTACGTTCCATAAGCTCTATCCAACTGATTCTGAGGTCCGAGTCTGAAGAGAAAGTATCTAAATTTTACAGAAAGTAGAAATGAACTGGTGGCAGGGATTAAGGGGGAGGGCTCTATTTTTCCTGATTTGTCTGAATTAAGTTATAAAACACATAAAAGAAAACAGATTGGATATCAAGTTTCATGTTACAAAATGAAAACCCATACAGTTGAATTTTCATTTGGTAAAATAGGTTCATATAACTGGAAAAATATACTTTAATTTGATCCAGATTGCTGAGTTGTATGTCATAGATTGAAAATTGATGAGCATTTGATAGGTATCAATGACATTTTGCTGAGGTAGCTGAGTATATTGACAGATTCTAGACCCAATTTAATGAAGTACCTTTATTAGTGATTTTCATTAAGATGGTAGAAAGTCATCCTTGGTGACAAGAAGAGCTAAGGTAAAGGCCCACTTCTAACATATACAGGCTGTGGGCCTTGGGCCAGTTACTTAAGAGGGCTCTGGGCAACTCTGACTCTGATTTTCAGGCCTCCACAGGTAGAGGAAATTTTCTTTCCTGAGAGGGTCCTATACAAAAGGAATCATAAGTTTAGTATATATTCCTCATAGTGAATTGCAAGGTGGCGTGGAAATAATTTTAATGATATTCCCTATTGTTCATTAATTGAGAGAGTTGGAAACCACGATTGATTAATCTAACAGGAGAACAAGAGAGGTGAGAAGTGAAACAGTAAAGTATTTAGGCCCTTTGCTTTTGTCAGGGTAGAATTTGTCAGTCTGGAAGGAGGGTATCTATCTTTAGTTTGAGAAATTGACCTCAGTAGTAGAAGAAGAGGGCAGCATGACTAGCCAGAAGTTGTTCTGGAAAACTAAAAGATCTGAGGACTTGAGTGGATTGTAACCTCCGGACTATAATGAGTCAAATATATGAAGTAACCACAACAACCACGACCACCACAACAATGACCACAACCACAATAACAACAATGACCACAACCATAGTGACAACAACAGAACTAATGGCCTCTTGGAGTCCATTGTGAGGGGTAAAGATTTCAAGTATAAGGATGAAACAGTCCTTCTCTCCTCTGCCCTGGTCAGATCACACATGGAGTATCACGTTCAACTTAGCATGGCCAATGGTAAGCTGGAAAGTGTCCAGAGGAGGGCACTCATCATAGGAAAGCATCTGGATTCAATGCTATATAAAAGCTGGTTGAAGGAAGCAGGGATTTTTGATCATTGAGAAGATAAGGCTGGTGGTTGAGAAGGGGAACACGATAGCTGTCTGAAAGTCTGTGACAGACCATCATTTGGGAGAAGGGTCATTAGACTTATGTTGTTAGGCTTTAGAGAGTAGAACTAGGAACAGTAGGTGGAATAGGCAAAGAGATAAATTTAGGCTCCGAGTCAGGGAAAACTTCAATCCTCTAGAGCTTTTCAAAAATAGAAGGGATTGCTTTGGGAGGAAATGGTGGTCACTATCACTGGAGGTCTTTAAGGAGAAGCTGGATGACTTCCAGTTGGGGATGTTGTAGTAGGGATTATTTTTAATGCATGGCTTGTAATAGATGATCCCTGAGATCCCTCTCAGCTCTGAAATCCTATGATTTTTATAGGGTGAGAGACCTTCCCACCCCCAGAGCACTTCCCCAGTGGCTGCCTTCATGTGTGAAATTTCTATTCTCTGAAATTAAAACTTTAATGACACAATCTACATGGGGACTATGACCACTGCCGCAGTGCTGCGGTGGTCTCTGCTCCTTCCAAAGTACCTTACATACTACTATGAACCATGTTGTTGCTTGTCCCTTGTTTTCAAAGAGGAACAATGACTTCATGGGGTGAGGTCTTGATTTGCATGTGAATTGGTTTTAAGTGAGGCAGAGTTGCACAAAGTCTCACTCTCTTTTCCAGAGTCATTGAAATCCAGGGGCAAAGCAAAAGTCAAGATTACTAGCAATGGCTGGGGATTTGTTGGATGACCTTGGCATCTTTCATGTCTGACCAAGCTCTAAGCACTCCACAGCATCTGCTTAAGCCCACATTATGTCTGTTGGAAGAAATTATACTCATCTACCCATTCCACTGGGGAAAAATGGGATTGAGGCCTATCAGTTACCTTCAACCTGGCTTAGCCCCATCTGGTTGACATGGTTTAGCAGGGTGTGGCTGCTATGCATGCTATAGCTTCTTGGAGCACAGGTAAGAGGTGACAAGTGGACATGAAAAGTGGATGAGCAGCCCTGAAGGTCTTGGCAAGCCCTCATACTAGAGGTCCTCCCTGAACACCCCAGACACCCCATGAGACAAAGGCTTCAGCTCTAATCATGTCACAGTTTTCCTTAAAAATCCTGCGATGGCTCCCTACCAAAGTAAGTCTAAAATGGCCTTCAAGGTTCTCCAGGATACAATGATGTTAATTAAAAACATTCATTGAACACATACTATTTACAAAGCATTGAGGATATAAAGGCAGATGAGAGGCCACAAGACTACAATTTAATAGGAGAGTAAATTCAAGGTAGAAAGATGCAAGTTCAAAGTTTTTGCTGCATTTGTATATGTAGTTGCTAAGCATTTTAAATTGAATTACCTTCCTTGTTAAAAAACAAATTAAGTTTAAAGGTCATATCTCTAAATTTTATATCCTATTTACAAATTATGTAGCAGTATGAAGCAATTATGAAGAAATACAAGTTCCTTCATCTGAGCCTAGAATGATCTGCTCAGGTACAAAATAATAATCATTAATATAAATGTGCTTCTATAAAATCCCTTTTAAAGAGTGATTAGTGAGGATGCTGTCCTAGGCTTTTTGATATAGTACTGTGAGGCAGCTGATCCAGTGATAAGGAAGAGGATGAAGGCAGAGAACCCCGAATTGCCATTTGCTACTTGTGATCTTGGACAAGCCAATTAACCTCCTTGGGACTTAGTTTCTCCATTTTGATGTAGCCCTGCATCAAAATGAATGACTGCATGGCTTTCTGGGTGGTGTAGCCTTTTCTATTCTAAAATTCAAAAAAGAGAAGCCAAGCCATCCTGGTGGGGTGGAGAGGGACATTCTGGGAATGGGAGATGGTCCTATCACTGGCAGTACTTATTTTATCCCATTCTGAAGAGTATTGAAGACTAAACTTCCTGGGCATGTAGACATTTCTCCTACAGCTCCAGATCTCATAGTGGCTAAGTCTTTTCTTACCCATGGAAAACTACATCACTTGTTAAGCACTTGCTGTTCTAATCCAGGGCTGTATTCAAAATGAGAGGTTTAGATTAGTTTAGAGAGACTTTAAGGTACTTTTCATTTCTAAGTTTGTGAGGCTGTGAACTGATGATACTTAGCCCAGACACGATAAAACTTAGGCTGGGGTCACAATACCTGGCTTCAAGCATCACTAAATTGATGTACAAGAGATTTATCTTGCTTGTCCTCATATGGCAGAACTGCGAGCAAGAGGTGAAAGGGATAGGGAGACAGCTTTTTGCCCAATCTAAGAAGGCTGGGGAGGAGAGACAGGGAAAACTTGCTCATCTTTAGTGGTGTTTGCATATGAAATGGACTCCTGATTGGAGTAAAAATTTTCTACCACTAGTGGTCTTCAAGAAAAGGCTGCACGATCGCCTATTGGGCTATGTGGTAAATGGGATGCATGACTTGGGTCAGGATGGGACACATTGCAGGAGATTAGGAGTTTATGGACTGGCTAAGGTAACCTGAGTCCAGGATCTCCAGTGTGATAGGACCATATCACTTGTCCTCACCTCCTACAAACTTTTTCCAGAGATAAGACATACAATCCTTCCTATCAAAAATTACACCTAAGTCCATAACTCCTCTTAAGATGCATTGCCCAAGATTGTTGCAGAAGTCGTGGGCAATATTTTTCCATTCACTTTTCCAGTGGTGCATGAAAGAAGAGTGGGGAATGGAATAGCATGAAATAAAATTGGGAGGGAGGCCAGAGCCAAATCGTTGATGGTATTCAATGACAGGACATCAAGTTTGTAATTTCACCCCATAGACCATGGAAAACCACTGAAGGGATTTCAGTGGAGGGGTGTGTGAAATAGTCATATCTAATCCACACACTAGCCTAATTTTTAATCTTTTCTCTTTCTACTTGCTTCCATTCAATAAATTAATAAACAAGCCAACTGCATACCCCATACTGAGCTGGAGATATATTAAGCCCAAAATGAAATAGTCTTTGCCCTCAAGGTGCTTATATTATGTCAGAGAGATAGCTTGCATAATAAATCAATGTCTACACACATATCTATCTATAACTAGCATATGTCTGTCTCTCTCATCTATCTTTCTATATGTCTATATCTATATCTGTGTCATCCATATATAGATATCTATGTCTATATTTATACCTATATCATCCATATTGATATCTATCAATATCTGTATTTATATGTCTATATTTATCAACCAATCTAACTTTTGGCAAGGGAGGATATTAGTGTCTGGGGGTGGGAGGCAGGAAAGACTTCATCTAGAAGGTGATTAGAGTATATTTTGAGGAAAAAAGGGATTCTAAGGAGCAGAGGTATCCTATGTTCCAGTCAAATCATTCCCTAAATATGGCTTGCAAATTCTCTGCACTTCTGTCACTTCTCTGCCAGCTGTTTGCACTGCTCTCCTGCACACTCATATCTCTTGTCCAAATACTGATGATCCTTCAAATACCAGTTCCATTTGAATCTTTTACATATGCCCTTCCTATAGTACATAGTCAGCCCTGCCTTGTATTACAGGGTATGCTATCCAAATAGAGCCATATGGGATGGAGAACAATAATGCATTTCTATGACAGGATTTATTAGATGATGATAAATGATCACTAATTAAAGTGGTTTTGTTTATATGGATCATACTGTTGTTATTTGTTTATATAGCTCAGCTTCCTTAAATAACCAAAAACTCAATGAGGGGAGGGATTATAACTTTTTAATCTGTCTGTCTTCTCCCATAATGTTTTATGATAATGACAATAACAGGTGAGATTTAAAGTGGTTTTAATATTATAAAGAAATACAAAATATATAAAAAGTTAATACAGTTGTTAATTGCTCTCTGTGTGCCCAGTAGTGTTCTAGAAGCTAGGAGAGATACAAGGGAGAAGAGGCATTGTCCTTTCTGAATCTTCTCTCCTCCTGGCTAACTCAATATCCCCAATTCCATCACTCCATCCTTGTAACTCAAGATCCTTCACAATCTTGGTTGTCTTCATCTTAATAACTTGTAGTTTGAAAAAAAATGGCTTTCCTGTGATGGGTTAGCTAGAACTGAATACAATGTTGCTGATATTGTCTGAACAGGGAAAAGATAATTCTGTACTTAATCCTGTATTCTTTAAAATTACACCTTATTAAAAACCTACTATGTACAAAGCACCGTGCTTGGTGGTAGGGGAAAGAATTTTGTTTAAGATGGTCTGCTCTGCTGGAATTCAGCATGGATTAAGTGATCTGGCACACTGGTATCCAACTCAGAGAGGAATGGGATCAATAAACTATCCTGAACTAAGCTATCACAATAACATATTGACTTGGAAAACCTTATAGTAATGTTATCTGTGTTCTGTTGTATTTTTAAGTCATTTTGTGAAATCTTTCTCGGTTCCATTTTAATCTGGTTCTGGCTACATTAAGGAGTACTGTGGCCCTCTATGTGTTTGACATTTCTGATCCAGCATGAGTAGGATTACGTATGTGGGATTGGGTAAGAAATGTAGTAAAAACTGGAATAGAATGACTATAAGATAAATACAGAATGACTTGTAAAGTCAGATACACAAGAACTTATACTTGACTGTGGGGATCAGGGAGGCTTCTTGAAAGAGGTAACATTTGGTCTGAGTGGCAAAGAATGGGATATATTTCAAGGACAGAAATGCAGGAATAGGAACAATTTCCTAATCACAGAATCATGGAATATTAGGGTTGGGTGGGATGGCAGAAGCCATGTTTTCAAACCTATATGGACCCAAGAAGGAGGCAGCTACTGTTTGCTTGAAGACTTCACCTCTATTCAAAGCCTCCTCCCCACCCCACCCCCACAACCCACATCTTTCAAAGCAAACCATTCCACTTTAGGACCACTCTCATTGAGAAGTTTCTCTGGACATTCAGCCTGAATTTTGTTCTTTTCAGCTCCCCCTTATTGTTTCTCATTCTGCACTACAGGGCCAGGACGGCTGCTAGATAGTCTGCAATTCCCGCTCCTGATCCATTATATGAAGGCCCTGCCTAGGGTCAGGAGAATAGCTACGACAGCCACTGGAAGGAAGCCATAATGGAAATAAAGTGTAAATAATGCTACAAGGAGATGGAAGCACACTAATGCAGATCTATTCAACTATAAGAGGAGGGCGAAGGAATCAAATACTTAAGCTCCAGATAATTATCATGGTGTGAATACAGGACACCTAATGTCCCATGGAAAAAATGAAATGCCATTATAGTCCACTGACCATGATTAACAACCAGTGGCTGCCAGCGTTCCTCCTCTAGTTCAACAATTTAGCGATAGAGTGATTACAGAGGAAGGGGAAAGTCTGGCAAGGGCCCAAGTATGCTTTATGCTACATGGCAGGGTAGAAAGAGTCAGAGAGTGAAGTTAATGGGCTGGAAATGGAAATTGCAATATTTTAAGGAAATGTGAAAAATAAAATGGAATTTGTACACAAATATTCTTGGTAAATGCCATCTTCTTTGTGGAACTGGGTAGTTTCTTGTAAGGGACTCTATGAGAGGTCCCTTGTAAGGTCACTATTTAGATACTTTCTCCCATTCCTTCTTCCTTCCCGTTTCCCCGTAATACTCCTTATCCTGGACATACTTCAATGGAAAAGCCTAGTTGTTTGCCAGGTCTCTGAGAGGTTACTAGGTGGCGCCATGGACAGAGGACTGTGCCTAGGTCAGGAAGATCTAGCCTCAGACACTTGCTAGTGTATGACTCTGGGAAAGTCAATTAACTTCTGCTTGCCTCAGTTTCCTCAACTATAAAATGAGGATAAGAGTATGTCCCTCCCAGAGTTGGGAGGATAAAATGAGATATAATTTATAAAGTGTTTAACACAGTGCCTTGCACAGAGTGCAAGTTTCCTTCTTTCCTCATAGATCAGCTAAGTGAGAACTTGGACTATGTTTTCTCTAGATCTTATTTCTCCCACAATTCCAAGCACAATGCTTTGCATACAATAGTTGCTTAATAAATATTTATTGATATGAGTTCACAGGATCATGGATTTAGGGCTGGAAGGAATCTTGAAGGCCATAGAGTCTACCACCTTCATTATACAGATGAGACACCTGAAGTCTAGAGAGCTTAAAGGACTTCCCCAAGATCACCTAACTCTTAAATGTCTAAGGTAGGATTCAAACACAGTTCTTCCTCTTCTCCAAGGCCAGTGCCAAGTTTATTACATTGTCCATTCCGCCACACTCAATTATGACCAAACTTACGTGTCGTGTACAAATTGTGTCTATTTCAGGATACAGATGGATAGGAAAGATACCAAAAAAATATATATAAAGGCCCACCTTATTAAAGAGACCGGGCTGCTAGGTGGCACAGTGGATAGAGTACCAGATCTGAAGTCAAGAAGACTCATCTTCCTGAATTCAAATCTGGCCTCAGACGCTTTCTAACTGTGTGACCCTGGGCATGTCACTTAACCTCTTTTGCCTCAGTTTCCTCGTATGTAATATAAGATGGTAAAGGAAATGGCAAACCACTCCAGTATCTCTGCCAAGCAAACCCCAAATGGGGTCATGAAGTGTTAGACATGACTGAAACAACTGAGCAGCAACAATAACAATGAAAGAGAGGAGACTTTCCAGAAGAGGTGGGGGATCAGAAAACCTTGACTTAAGCCCTGGATCCATCACTTTAGTAGTTGTGTGATGAAAGACAAACCACTGAAATTTCCAGAACCTCAGTTTTCTCATCTCTAAAAATTGGGACAATAATCTTTGAGCTGCCCACCTCACAGGAGAGTTATGAGAATAAATTAGATACTGTATATAAAACGTTTTGCAACTTCAAAGTGCTTTGTTCTATTTCCCATATAAGTGTAAACAGCCACAACCACAACCACAACAACCACAAGAATAACAATATTAATAACGTCGAGCCCTGGTTTGTACAGGGTTTTCTCAAACAAGACTCATGACCCCTTAAAGTGTATCAGCCTGCCAGTCCATGCTGGTATGTACCATGCTGGAATAACCAAATGGATGAAGACTATACTTTTTTATTACAATATGCATTTAAATGGGGAATTGAATAAGTTTATATGTAAATATTGGCTAACTACAACAGATAGCTAACAAAGTAGGTCTAGAATTGTGTAGCAGCCCTAATGGTCAAGACCTTCTCTAGAAGCCGCATGATGACAGAAAATGTAGAGAAAGGCCTCTAGGAGGACACTGAATAGATCCTTTCTGGAAGACTGTTACAGAGATATCATCAATTGCACAGGATGAGAATGAGTTATAATCAGCAATAGATAGTGTACCTATCTTCATTTATCAAATAATGTATCCACTGAAATATGAAAGTAATTATTATTATGTCTTCAGGAACGTTGGAGAGCAGGGGAGAAAAACTAGGTAAGTATTCCTGGTGCCCTGCTTTTTCCTTTCTGCCCAACAACTAGTCAGGAGGCCACAATTGAGAGGTCTTTAGCTGGCCCTTTCCCTAGTCATTATATAAGTGAACCCAGAACTCAGTGGATGCCATTCCACCCAATCCACCACCATTTATTAAGCACCTTTCCCTAGTCATTATATAAGTGAACCCAAGATCTCAGTGGATTCCATTCCACCCAATCCACCACCATTTATTAAGCACCTTTCCCTAGTCATTATATAAGTGAACCCAAGATCTCAGTGGATTCCATTCCACCCAATCCACCACCATTTATTAAGCACCTACTGTGCTTAATTACTAAATAGATTTTATTAATCAATTTACATGATAACTTTATTACTTATATTTGTATTTAAAATGAATAGATAGTTGTACACAATAGATTTGCAGTTTTATGTGCCATATTTTTATTACATTATGTTATTGAAAAGCTTGTTTTATTCCATAAATTAGAAATAAAGCAAATTTTTCAAAAAGAAACTCCCTTGGAAGGCATTATTCTTGGCATTAGGGATACAAAGGAAGCAGTGTGCCAGTCCTTGTCCTCGGTGACTTGATATTCTACTTAGAATAGGTGGATTAATGTACACACAGAAAAGTAAATACATAATATATAGAAAGTTAATACAAAGTAATTTAAGGGTTTGGAGAAATCGATAATGCCTGGAGAATTCTGGGATTCCAAGAGGTTCCAAGAGATAAGGAAGGAGAGCATTTTAGGCCTGGGCAGCTGCATGTGCAAAAGCCAGGAAGGGGGAGTTATGCCATATACATAGAATGTGAAGCAGGCCTGCTCAGCTAGAATGTATAGTACGTGAGGGGAAATGCTATTGAATCAGGCCTGAATCATGAAGGAGAGAAAGGCAGATTGTACAATGCCTTAAATCTCCTTCAGAGATATTTGTATTTTTTTTTCTTCTACGGGCAATAGGGGGCCACCCACTGTTGCTTCTTGGGCAGGGGAATGGCCTAGTTAGTCTTGTGTGGATGCCAGCTTGTAGAGTGGGAGAGATTGGAGTTAGGGAGTATAGTGCAGTAGTCCAGTTGAGAGGTGATGAGGATCTGAACTTGAGTCACATTTGTTGAAGTAGAGAGAGGGGGACAGATGTGACAGATGTGGTAGGGGTAGAATGGACAAGACTTGGCAACCGACTGGATATCGAAAGCGAGGGGAAGGTAAGAACCCTATGCAAAATGGCTGACATGGCCTCTGGGACTCAATTTTGATACATCAAAGGATTAAAGACAATGTCGGCATTGCTCAGATCAGGTCACTAAATTCTTTTCTGAATCTCCCTTTAGAAAATATCTGACATTTTAATGTATTTTTTTAAAAATTGCCTTGTATAATGCGTGGGAGTTTAGCCATGGCTAACTAGAATATACTGATCTTGACAGTTTGAAAACTTATGTTCAACTTGAAAATTTAGATGCGCAAAAACAAGAACAAAATTCCTACTGTGCGGAGAAAAACAACTAGGAGACCTGGAGACCAAGAGTAATGGCAGTCTGAAACTTCACTTGCTAATTTTCATGGATATGCAGCTGGTGCCAATTATCTACTAAGAAGGTGAAGTGTCAATCAGTCCACCCCATCAAGGGGTATCAGCAAGCTGTCCCACCTAGTCCTTCCAAATTCAGGGGATGAACAGAAGCAGAGAAGGCAAGCAGATGTAAAACTGTCAATTGCTTTCACTGCGAAGGTGCTGTTGGTCTCTGTACAACTGGGGTACTCATCTTCACCAGATCAAAGTCTTGCCACTCCCTCATTGGACAGATATTTGATATTCTTCTACATGGTTCTAATCAGCATGGCTGCTGCCTGCTCCAATGTGACCTAGTTATCTCTCTGTTATGATATGTAATAGCTAGCATGAATGTCCCAAGCTCAATGTTGCAAAGCAGACATTGACATTCTGGCCTCCAGGAAAGTTAGCAGTGGTGTTTCCCCTCTTTATCACACACACACCCACACCCACACGTCCACACACACACACACACACACACACACACACACACACACACACACAGTAAATGAATGTGATGAATTAGTTCATTTCAGAAATGTTCTTTTCTCTGAACCCATCAACCAACAGTGGCCGGGAGCTGTTTTCTGATGAATATAGAGCAGAATTAGAAACACCTGTTGATCCTTGAAAGCACCCAAAAAAGGAGGGATTTGTTCATGTAATTGAGACTGGTCTCTGGATGAAGCAAGAAGATTAAGCATCTCTCAGGAGGGGGTGGTTTACATTTCGGATAGCATTTTGCCAGTACATATGTTTCATGTAGGGTCCTGACTGCAGAGTAGGTGAGTTTTCCAATGACTTGTCTATCTAAGCTAATAAGAGATGGATTCCTCAACTTTGACAATTCATGAAACAGACCCAAATGGCCATCAGTCCTGGGGGATCGCCATCTTCTTTTGAAGTGGTAATGTTGGAGTGATAGACAATTGACCAGAGGTTGCTAAAGATAATACAGCTTTCAGAGTATCTATAAATGCACTTTGCTCTTGGAATAAAAAATGTGAGATACTTTTCCAGTTAGTGGACTTGCTACTGAAGGAAATGAATACCAATCTTAAAATTCTGCCTGTAAATTAAATCAGAAGACAAAAGAGAAGTTGTAGCTATGTGTAATGAAGGTTAAGAGGTTTTGCTTGTTGCATCAAAAAAAGGAATTAAAAAAAAGTGGTCTTACTGTGAATCCAAAGGCAACCCAAAGCATTTCAATAAAAAGCTTTTTAGGCTACAAAGAAGCTTTATCCAGACACACATGTGCACAAGTGTGCACATGCATACACACAGACACACACACAGACACACACACTAGTGTTAGGAGGCACTGGACATGGTGCCCACAAAATGGCACCACAAAACATAAAAGTGACAGCATTCTACCAAGCATGACAGGATTGGTTACAAATATGGAAGGAATCTCCAAATCAGCTTCTGTATATAGTCAGACCATTGAATTGTTTGAGTGAAGATAAAATTCAGTAACAGATTAGAGGAAAAAATGAAAAAAAAAAGAAGACAAATGAGGAGACATGGTATACAACAAAAAAGTCAAACTGAATATTTTAAACAAGCCATTGATAAGTAAAATAGTAAATGGATTTTAAAAGACACCAAAAGAATATCACAATTTTCTGAGGAAGTTTAACTCATTGAAATAATTTTTCATAAGGAGGCCAAAAGGACTGCCACTAGCACTCTTACCCATCATCCTCAACCAGTCCCTCAGCTCTGAGTTTTTTTAGGCTTCTGAAGGCTTGATATCAAGGGAAAATCAAACTTCCTAGCAACTGAAGTTATCCAAATGTAGAATGTGCTCTTTTAAGAGGTGGTGGATTCTATCTCCTTAGAGGTTGTCAAGCTGAGGCTGGACACTTACTTGTTGGCTGTGTCATAATGGGGATTCCTTTGGGTCTTCAGTGGGCTAGATGGCTACTAAGGTCTCTTCTGACTTTTGAATTCTGTACTTCTGTGTCAAGTGAGGAAGTTTTGCATCCAAGGCAACACTGGTTTGAAATATTTTATGAAATCTTAAAGAAAAAGATGGCAGACAAGTAAGAACAAAATCTCCTTATAGATGAAGAGAAATTGTGGAGGAGGGAAAAGAGTTTATAGAAAGTTTGATGACACCCAAATAAACTAGGTCACCCCCAAACATTCACGCAAGCTTGTTGAGAATGAGCTATACCCATACTCAATGAGGACATCTTTGAAGAAGGTACAGGAATGAGACAGGCCTATTTTCCAAATGCTATCCTACTACAGACCACATCTTTACAGTCACAGACTTAACTTTAGGTGCGGAGAAAACAAAATCCCACTTTGTTCATTGTTCATTGACTATTATTAAAAACTTTTGATTTATTAAAACAAAATATCATGTTAAAGACTCTCCTTTTCCAGGGTAGCTCCCCTACATACATTACAATAGATTCATTGAAAGGTGCAGCAAAAGAGATAACTGTTCAATGACTGATTATTAAAATCAAATGCTACCACTCATTGGAGGATGTCCAATGGAAAGCCTGACTGGAAAAGTTATCAATTTACTCTAGATATTCCAATTTGTAAATTATATTATGATAAAGAAATCAAGCTCTTGGCCATTGTAGAGCCCCCTAAATGAAATCCAAAATCATTCCTCAATCAGTCAATAAATTAATAAGCATTTATTAAATTCTTACTGTATGCCAGCCACCATGCTAAGCATCTAGAATGCAAGGAAAAAGCAAAATCACTCTCTGCCCTCATGGAGCTTCTATTCTAATAGTGGAGATGACACACATGAGAGGGACTTGGGGCTCTTAAGGACCATAAGCTATGAAAGGTCTGACCAAGCAAAGCCTTCAGATGTGGCATGGTAAGGAACTTGGTTTCTCTTTTTTTCTAAGGGCCAGCCTAGCTAAATTTTCAGAGCATCATCAAACCATTGGTAAGTTTCTCCTGGTCAAACCATGTCTGCAGTATTGTGTTCAGCTTTGTGTGCCACAGTGTAATAATTTCTAATAAATATGAATATATTTGCATTCAATTATATATTATGAATATAATCACTAATAAATACTTGTTGAGAAAGTGACATTTCAAGAGGGTTATTGTTAAAAAGGAAAGCATCTGGAGAAGGATATACCTGGTGATATTGACTATCAAGATCCTATCAGATGAACACTACTGGAAGTCATTGAAAAGGTTTAGCCATGAGAAAAGAATACAGTTGCAGTTAATGGGTACAGGCAACTTTGGCTATTATATTTGTCACAACTTATATCAATGAAACATGTAAGTGTGTTTTCATTTTTCTTGT
The DNA here is from genome assembly GCF_011100635.1 of Trichosurus vulpecula. NCBI lineage: Eukaryota > Metazoa > Chordata > Mammalia > Diprotodontia > Phalangeridae > Trichosurus > Trichosurus vulpecula. Next base: position 20,234,122 of record NC_050580.1, on the reverse strand, counting down.
TATACTATTGATAAATTCTGTGATACTGATATTTGTCTAACTTTATGAGAATTTGCTTTGATATACCTAGAGTAATGGGTGGAAGAGTATGGGGAAAAAAGGTGTCTCTGATTTATAAACTAGGCGGTGATTTCATAGATAAGTAATGAGAAAGACAGGGCATTTCTATTAATTTGTAAGACATGTTGGAATATACTCTATGTTTACCTTAAAACACATATTAAAATTAAGAAGAGAATTACCAGTGGCAGTTAAAAAGTGGGATAACCACCTCCCCAAGACTATCCATGGTAGAAGCTGTAGACTCTAGGCTCTGTAACAAATTTAAATAATTTTAATAGAGTGAAGATGTGGCACTCATAACTCAGGAGCTTAGAACCTTAGAATTTAATTCAATTTCTTTCCCTTTAGAACAGCTTTTCTTTATTACTCCTGCCAAATGGTTAAGTCAACAATCATTTATTAAGTACCTACTTTGAGCAGGGGATATAATAAAACAAAAATAAAACCAATCAACAAATAAAAACCACCAGGTCCTTCTTTGATGAACTAACCATCTAATGGGGGAAAACATGCAAACAACTATGTGTAACATAATATGTGCAGGATAAACTGGAGATGATTGCACAGGGAATGCACTTAGGTCAAGGAGGCCCAGGAAAAGATTCTTGCCAAAGGTGGGATTCTAGCCAAAGCTTGAAAAGAGCCTGAGAAACCAGGAGGCAGAGTTGAGGAGGAAGAGAGTTCTATCCAAGGAGGATGGACAATGATGATGCCTAGAGCTGGGAGTTGGAATGTCTTGTTGGAGGAACAGGAATGAGGCCAGTGCCTAAGGATCATGTAGGGGAGTAAGATGTAAAAGAACTTGAAGGGTAGACATTCTAAAAGACTTCAAAAGCCCAACAGAGGTTTTTTTATTTTATACTGAGGGTTAACAGAGAGCCAATGAACTTTATTAAATATGGGAGTGTCATGATCAGGCCTGTGCTTTAGGAAGATCAATTTAACAACTGAGCAGAAGATGGACTTGATTAAGAAAAGCAGAGGCAGGGAGAATATTGCTGTGCAGTTATTCAGTCATGTCTGACTCTTTGTGACCCAGCATGCCAGGCCCTTTTATCCTTCATGGTCTCTTGAAGTCTGTGGAAGTTCATGTTCATTGTTTCTATTGCTGTAGGACCAACAGGAGGTTATAAAAGCCTTTACTAGGGTGGTGGAAGCATCAGAGAAGAGAATGGGGAAATATTAGGAAGAGATATTAGGATAGGTAGGAATGAGAGAAATTGGAGAGAGAGACAGAGAGAGAAAGAGACAGAGAGACAGAGAAAAAGAGAGACAGAGAAACAGAGAGACACACAGAGAGACAGAGAGAGGGGGGAGGGGAGGGAGAGACAGAGACAGAGACAGAGTGATCAAGAGAGAGATAGACAGAGAGAGACAGAGAGACAGTGAGAGATGGAGAGACAGAGAGAGACACAGAGACAGAGAGACAGTGAGAGAGACAGAGAGACAGAGAGAGAAAGAGAGAGACAGAGAGAGAGAGAAAGAGAGAGAGAGAGAGAGAGAGAGAGAGAGAGAGAGAGAGAGAGAGAGAGAGAAAGAGACATACACAGAGACAGAGAAAGGGAAAGGAGTGGTGACTCCTCATTCCATAAATGAGAGGATGGTAGTGCCCTGGACAGTAATGGGGAAGTTTTGAAGAGAGTAAGGTTTTGGAGAAAAGCTAATGAGCTCAGTTTTGGCAAGTTGATTTTAATATGTCTACAGGACATCCAGTTTAAGATGTCCAATAGGCAGTTTGAGATGCAAGATGGGTTCAGGAGAGAGGTTAGGCTGGACTAATGGATCTGACAATTATCTGTAGAGCTATGTAATTAAGTCTGTGGGAACTGATGAGATCACTAAATGAAATAGGATGGATGGAAAAGATAAAAAGCCTCAGGGAGAAGTCTTAGGGACACCTGTGGCTAGCAGATGAAATGAAGATCAAGCAAAGAAGACTGATGAGGAAACTTTAGATAGGTAGGAGGAACACCAGAAGAGAGCAACATCACAGAAATCTAGAGAAAAATGAGTCATGGAGAAGAGGGTGATTGTCAGCATCAAAGATGGCTGAATGGTAAAGAATGATCAGGATTGAAAAATGGCCACTAGACCTGGCAATTTAGGAGTCATTGATAATTTTGGAGAGAGGAGTCTGGGTGAAAATGTCATAACAGACACAAGACTGAAGTTAGGAAGAGAATGTGAGGAAAGAAAGTGGAGGCACCTATTTTTGACAGCCTGCTCAGGAAGTTGGCCATTAAAGGGAGGAAAGATTTGATACAATAGTTATGAGGATTGGCCAGATCAAAGGAGGTTTTTTTTTTGAGGAGAGGGAGACATGGACCTGTTTGTTGGCAGTAGAAAAGCAGCCAGTAGGCAGGTACAGAGTAAAGATTAAGGAGACAATAGAGATTCTAGATAAATGATTAAAGTGGCAAACTGCTGGATGTGGAATGGAATGAGATGACCTGTGGGTGTCATCAACAAGCCTTATGTAATAGGGATTGCAACTTTTTAAATAAAGGACAGCTTTTAGCTATTAAAAATATTTTCTTAGGTTGAGCCCAAATGGACCTTCTTGTACCTTCTTCCTGTTGCTCTTATTTCAAACTCCCAGAACTCCAGAGATCAGGTCTAGTCTTTACATGACAGTCTGTCTAATCCTGTTCTAGCAATCAAAGTTTCACTTGAGATATAAATATCTTTTTTTACCATAGATATTTCTTTTAAAAATTTTTAAAAAATGTTTATTTACTTTTAGTTTTCAGCATTCATTTCCACAAGATTTTGAGTTCCAAATTTTCTCCCTATCTCTACCTCCCCCCACCCCAAGATGGCATGCATTCTGATTACGCCTTTCCCCCGTCTGCCTTCCCTTCTATCACCACCTCCCCTTATCCTCTTCCCCGTTATTTTCTTGTAGGGTAAGATAGAGTTCTATACCCCATTGCCTGTGAGATATAAATATCTTGAAGCACCTACAAGATAATATCAAGGATAAGTATGGCAGAGATGAGCCTGAAAAGAACCAAGGCACTAATAAGAAGGAGGAAATCATGCAAACACTTAGCACCTGCCCCAGAGGGGCTGAGTCTTCCTTCAGTTTAAGGTAGTGATGGTGTGGAAGGTTCCACTGAGGGAATAATGCTCAGCCCTTGGGAAGCTTCTTTGTTTGGGCATAAGATATCATTCATAGGTATGCCGTCTATCTGTGATTGCACTCTTTCTAGAGAGACACATGTCACTGTGTCATGAAGATGAGAACGATGCTTGACAAGGTCAAGTCGAAGGTAATTCAGGCAGGCCATAAGCAGCATCTCCTCATTTGGCACATGAAGGGCCTCAGTAGGATTTCATTAAGGCATTTTCCCCCTTGAATGTCTTTCAATTTTTCACAGGAAACCAGGATTTTAGATTGAGGAGCACAACTCTTTCTGTGTGTACATGTAATACTCAGGGATCTCTGTTGATTCCTAAGGTGTCGTTTTGAAAGCCGTATGTTCACTTCTTCTTCCTCTGAAGAGAAATGTGAGTATTTTTGAATCTGTCTACCAGGAATGCATAGAGACTTGGGGTTGCTCTGTGGGGTCCATTCTCCTGTTTCTATAAGGTGCAACTCATTTTGTCCCCATGGGCTCCTATAAAGTTGAACTCATACACAATGTGTGCACCTTGGCAGTTAATAGTTTCTGGCTTGACTCATCTCTCCCTCCAGCATTGCTTTGGAATCATATGATGGGAATACTGAGGAAGGCAAAACCAGGGCTGCTCCAATGGAAACGGATTTCTCCCTTGATCAGAAATCTTGATGGTGTTGGCAGGGGTGGGGGGAGGGAAGAGGAGGCTGCAGACTTTTGATTTACTGAGACAAAGGAAATCCAAGCCATTGGTAGAATTTTGAAACCTAGAATCCACTGTGTTCTCTGTAGATGACATTTCCTTTTCTATACAAAAAGTCACTGCTTCCCCTCCCCTCTCTTAGTTCAATTGGTCATTCTAGGACAGTTTAGATTGAGTCTCCGGAGCCGGCTGTTTTCACTGTGCTGAAACACGGGCCAGTTTGAGAGTTCAAATTGTTCCCTTGAATGTTTTCTCTGGGGCTTTTATAGCCAGAAAGCTCAGAAGAGGTCAAAAGCAAGTACTTCTCAGAAATCACTCTCAGAATAAAGGTCTAGATATGGTTTTTGCAAAGATAGGTGGTACGAAATCTTTAAATCAATCAAGATCAGGGAAATTAGGCACACATTGATGAGAACACTCAGTAGGTCAAGGGCCCTTCCATTTTCTCTATTAATGGAGAAGAAGAGGGAAACCATCCCCAGAAACACCTCTAGAATAATTCCAGATGACTCTGAATAGATATAACGAGCTGATGAGACATTGTAATCATTTATATAACTTTCGGAGCTCAAGAGGTCTAGGAAATCATTTAGCCAGCCTAAACCTCTCATTTTTCATAGGAGGAAACTAAAGCTTATGGAAGTTAAGTGACCCGCCTAAGATTACTCAACAAGTTATTGTTCATCCTTTGTTCCCAAAGAGAACCAATGACATCAGGATGGTGATGCCTTGACTTGCAAGTGAATTGGATTTAAGTGAGGCAGATCTGTGCAAAGTCATGAGCCTCACTCTCTCCTCCAGAGTCATCAGAATCCAGTGGCACAAGGAAGTAACAAGAGGTAAGTCAGTGAAGTTCAGAAGAAAGAATGCTGGATTTGGGGTCAGAGGACTTGAGTTAGCCATGTATTTTGGTGACTTTGAGCAAATCACTTTCCCTTTCTGGTCTTCAGTTTTCCTTCCCTGCTGGATTAGGAGGTGGGACTCATCACCTCTGACTTGCTTTCCAGCTCTAACTCTAGGATTCCATGACCCTGGCTCCCAGATCAGTGCTCTTTCGACCATGCCAGGTTTCCTGATGCACCTGGGCTCCATGGATCTGGCTTATTTAATTTGAAGGGTGCTACAGAAACAACAGTGTGGCGCAGTGAGAAGAGTGTTGGGTTAGGCGTCCTGTGGCCTAAAGGAATGGAGTGTGCTAAAGCCTGCTCTCACAGGCTCTAGACAACTGATTGTTAAATTTTCATCGTGACCATTTCCACCTCCGAATTCGGCTACCAACCAGCCCCTTGATTTATTATTTTGTTGATTATCTAGATTTAAAAAAAGTGATGGAGAAAAATGTCTATAATACAGATTAAACTGAAGTGTGTTGTGGGTTTCCAGGGAGCTGATTGCTATGCATTTGCCAGCACTGCACTGCCTAATGCCTTCTCTTAGTTCACGTTGAATAGAGAGAAAGTAATTTTTCTCTGTGTAAATAGGCAGGACACAAGAACACACACTACAATTTGAGAAATACTCTGCTCATTTCTCCGAACTTAGTTCTACCAAATGTAGTCAGAGCCTCAAATAACATAGCTCATGGGCTCTAAAAACTACTGCCCTGGAGGTCTGAATTATCCATACTGAAGGGAAAAAATGTGGCCTTGAATGTGAAATCAGGCAGTAAAAACTCTGCCAGAAACCATAAATCATATGTCACAGAAATTTAGAGGTAGAGAGGACATTAGGGTACAGTCCTATCATTTTATAAGTGAGTCCTAGGGAGGGAAGAATCATCAGATTATACAGAAAAGTTAGAGGGAACCTTAGAGGTCATTTAGTTCAACCCTCTCCTTTTGTAGATAAAGAAACTGCTATTCAGAGACAATAAGTGACTTGTCCAAGGTTGTACACAAAGTAAATGACAAAAGGGATATTCAAAATTGATCATCTGGTTCCAAACTAGTGGTCTTTCTACTACAACAGTTGCATACCTAGTTAATGGCAGTCTCACTGTCCAGATGCTGGTTCATAGTCTTTTGCTGTCCCCTTCTGCCTTGGTCTCAATCACCACTCCCAAAACCAAGTGTGCATACTTATCCAGTTGATGGTTTTCTCTGGTCTTGACCTTGTCCATGAAAACTAGGAGTTGGGCAATTTTAAAGGGAAAAGCAGAGAGGTAGAGCAATATTAGTCCTTGTTTCTCCCCATTTCTTCACCTCCCACATGCATCTTTGGTACATGGCTCCAGCTACATAGTCTGCTCTGATGGCTTGAGTGAGTTCTGGCATTGATCCTGACTTCATTCTTGTTATGATTTTTGCTTTTCCTCAATATACCAACTAACATACACCCATAGTCAAGAAAGAGGATCCTGGAAGCATCCTAGGGCCCCAAGCTCTGTTCTTTAGCTCATTAGACTGGTAGCTCCTTGAGGGCAGAGATTGCCTTTTGCCTTTCTTTGTATCTCCTGTGATTAGCATGGTGCCTGTTACATTGTAGACAAGACATTTTTTGTTGTCTTGATTAAAGAGCTTATATTATCCAGGAAACCAAAACACTGAAAATATCTGGAAGCATTTTTTTTCCCTGAAATAGAACCTGTGTTAATTCTCTTTTCGGGCATATTGTTTGACCTCAAATCCAGAACTTTTTTCCCATTTTGCCACATTGTTTCTTGCCAATTATTTTCTGAGTGACTGTAGCTAAGTGGTTTAACCTATCTGAGACTCAGAGGGCTGGATATGTGTGCAACCTCCATGAGTTCAACCTCCGTGTGAATTCATGGAATTGCACGTTCTAAGTTGGAATGGACTTTAGGAGCTTTCTTGTTTGTAATATCCCCAAAACCTTTTGAGTCAATCTATTACAATTTTAGATTTCACTCATTTTGGGGAAGTTTATTCTTCTGATGCCAATCCTGAATTTGGAGGGATATTATGGTATAATGGATAGGGGGATTGCCTTGGAGAAAGAAAAACTGGGTTCAGGTCCTACCTATGACATATATTAGCTGGGAGTGAAGGGTAAGTCACTTAAGCCCTTACTGTCTCAGTCATCTCTTTTTTAAGGTAATTTTTCAACAACAAAAATAATAATGGCTAATATTTATACAGAATTTGCTATATGCTAAGTACTCATTATTATCTCAATTCTCATAACAACCCTGGGAGGTAGGTACTACTATTAACTCCATTTTATAGATAAAGAAACTGAGGCAAACGGAGATTAAGTGACTTACCTAGGGGCACATAGCTAGTATGCCTTTGAAGCTGGATTTAAATTCAGGTCTTTCTGACTTCAGGCCTGATGCTCTATCCACTGTACCACCTCACTGCTCTCAATGAATTTTCAATGAACAAAAATAAATTTTCTCTCCCTTCTAACCCTCAATATTGAATAATATTCATAATAACTATGAATAGCTATTGTATAACAAATATACATAGATAAACAAAACAAAATCTCACACGTTCTCTCTTGATGTCTGTGTGTGTATTTGTGTGTGCGTATCTACATATATGAATAGAGGTGGGTAGCATACTTCGTCAGTAATCCTCTGCAATCATGATTGGTTACTGTATCATTTAGAGTCTTACAGAGTTTTTTTTGCATAATTGCCATTATAGTATAAATTGTTCTCCTTGTTTTGCTTACTTTATTTTGCACCAGTTCATACCAGGCTTCCCAGGTTCCTCTCAAGTGATCCCTTTCATCATTTCTTATAGAATAAAAGTAATTCATCACATTCATAAGGCGTAATTTGTTCTGCCATTCCCCACTTGATGGGCATTCCACTTGCTTCCAATTTTTTGCTGCTACAAAAAGGAGTTGCTATAAATATTTTTGAACATATGGATTCTCTTTCTCTGATCTTCTTGGGATATAGGTCTGCTACTGGCATTCTTGGGTCAAAGGTTTTACTTATTTTAGTAATTTTTTGAGTATAGTTCCAATTTCCCCATATTGCTAGAAATATTCACAGCTCTGTCTACAGTGTATGAGTGTGCCTTCCACCCAAAGCCTCCAGTCTTTTATCATTTTCTTTTAAGTGTTCTCAAGTCCTTGAGGTACAAGGAAGAACTGTCAGGATGGGCACTGAGCATTGAAAAAGATCTGGCCTGGAAATCACAATGGCCTGGGATCAAGAGCTGCTATCATTTACACTTCTCTAATAATGGTTGGCAGCATTTTTTCGTGTGGTTATTGAGAGCTTCTTTTGCTTCTACGTGTAGTGTGTCTAATCTGTCCCACTGATTGACATCTCTATTTTGTAAATAGTACCAAACCTTTTTGATGCTTATTGCTTAATAGTAGAGTTTGAAATGTGGTACTGCTAGACCCCCTTCTGATTTTTTTCCATTATTTCCCTTGAGAGTCTTGAGCTTCTGTTCTTCCAGATAACTTGTATTATTTTTTCTAGTTCTACAAAATAATCTTTTGGAAGTCTGATTTGTATGGCATTGATTACATAAATTATTTTGATGGTATTATTGTTTTCATTATAGTGGCTCAGCCTATCCATGATCAATTGATGTTTCCACCCATTATTCAGGTCTGTCTGTATTTACGTAAAGACTATTTTATACTTGGATTCATATCATTCCTGTGTATGTCTTGGCATGTAGACTCCTAAGGATTTTATACATTGTGAAGTTATTTTAAATGGATTTTCTCCACTTCCTACTTAGATTTGTTGGTAAAATATAGAAATGCTGATTTTTTCTATGGATTAATTTTCATATCCCATGCCTTTGTTAATTAATTTTTAATTTACTCTATATGATATTTTCTCTGTATGATTTAATTTACTCCATATGATTCTCTAAGCATATCATCTAAACAAAGCAATGTTTTTTTCCTCCCTTGTCCATGCTTATTCCCTCAATTTCTTTTTCTTGTCTCATGCAGGTGTCTAAGATGATATGTTATAGGTGACTTACTGATTTGAATTAGTAAAAGAAAGTTTCCGTACTGGCATCCCATACACCAAACCATAGTTTGGGCCAAAAGCAAACATACAGACAAAAAAACTGACCAAACAAAAACCCCAAACAACCTCCTAAATCTACCTCCTCATTCTTCCTTCTGAAGTAGAAGCATATTTCCATGTGATGACCCTTCAAAACCTAGTTTAACAATGTAACTGCACGTGGTAAATGTTAAAGTGTTAACAAAGTGTGATGAACTAGTATTTCTTTATAAAGTGTGAATTCCTGTCTCTCATGGTATTAATGAATTAATCAGTTTGTTAAAGGGATTTCCGGGTGTGGGCACCTAATCGACAGTTTAACATGTCTCCCTCTGGGAATACATACCTTACACTCAAAATACTATTATATTATACGATCTTGTTTCCACTTGAGATTAAATCCCTCTCATCCTTTGATGGAACCTTACATAATTCGAACTTGACACTCTTCATCATCCTGGCTAACCTCCATTGGACATTTTTCAGCTTCTCAATGCCCTTCTTTAATTGTGGTGCCCATAATTGACTGCCAAGACAATGGTTTGAGCTTGGTGGGGGTGCTAGGTTGAATTGGGACCATAGGGGAGCCACACCTTCAGGGAGCTGCCACCTCCTCTTTTCCTGTGAGGGAGCTCAAAGAACTTTCTCCTTCTCTGTGAGAAGACTTGACTGGCCATTGTTTAAATCCCTCAGTCTTGGAAACACCTTTTAAAATAAAGATGTCTCTTTCCTTGCACATGAATCACATGTCCTTTTTGCTACCATAGGATGTAGGAAGATCACAGACTTCAGAACGCCAGACTTAAATTAAGCTTTCGAATAACCAAGGTGCATTTCCTCTAAAATAACCGTTCTATTAAATTTTATATCTGTGTATGCAGAGAACCTTAACCCAAAATTGGAGAGCAAAGTATGGACTCCTGAAAGCAGCTGCAAAATAAAACTTGAATCATGCAATCTGCTTCTCCTCGACTTTTTTCTCTCCAGAGCTAAGTACAAAATGACTGTTGATAGGCCACAGTGAGCTTATTCAATTACAAAGCACATAAGAATCAGAAAGTGGAAAGACAGGGAATGGGAATGAATCACCTTGTTCCAGCATACCCAGCACATTTGAGGATCATTAAAACTCTGAAACCTCCAATGTTACATTGGTTATTTTTTAAAAAAAATTCTTAAATAGGAAAATTGAAAAAAATCTTGCCATTTACTTAAACTTGACTCTTCATAGAAAGCTGCTGTTATAGATAAGAATGATTTTCCTCATGTACAGATTGGCTTACAGAGACTTCTATTTGCCAACTATCTGGTGGAGAATAAAAAGAAAGGAATTAAAGTGATTTTCTTCTCTCCATTAGCTTCAATGCTGGTTTCTCTGACTATATGGAGAATACCAAAGGACATTTCTAGTCACCCCCAATAAAATTGCTAGCAAGTACAACCCATTAGCATAAAGAGGATGAACCTAATGACCCTGCTACCTGGCCATCTGGTGGGGAGGGAAGTGGACAAAGAGAGCAGTTTGGAAAAACTTCATCCTTCTCACTTTTGGGCAATCACTTTCCTCCTCAGCTTCATGCAAAGTCTTCCTCTTGAGTATGATGGACTAGTTTTTATAAAATTCAGGGCTACGGGTGAATGGTAATTGGGAAAAGGATGCCTTGAAGGCACAGTTTAAGCACTATCTCCTAGACATGCCTTTTCTGATCCACCTCTAGCTCCCTACTCCCTGCCAAATTTTTTCTCTCCCCATATTTATTTTGGATATATTTTGCCTTGACCTATCTGTGTATGTTTTCTTCCAGTAGACTGTAGGCTCCTTGAGGGTAGAAAATGCTTACTTTTTGTCTTTAGCACGGTGTCTGATACATAGTAGCATTTAGTAAATGCTTGTTGACTGACCGACTGACTGAATGAAGTGAGTCGTATCTTTTGGTAATGTATCCAGTAGAAATCAGCTATTTGTGTAAATCCTTAATCTCTGCTCTCTGTGGGAAGCTTCCTTCTTCTAATTTATCCACAGATCCTGGAACATGCTACTCCAGCGTGACTAGGGCACAGACCCTGGAACACACCACTCCAGTGGGGCTAGGGCACAGATCCTGGAACATAGCACTCCTGTGGGGATAGGGCACAGATCTTTAACTTGGAAATATCAGGCCATCCATCCAGAAGCAAAAGCAATTGGGAGCTTGTAAGAGCACACTAGACCTGCCTTCATAAATCACAGCCTGCAAAGCTCCCTGACTTCATCTCCTTTATAGAAGGTCACTGCACATAAACCATGACCTGTGCGGGATTGAATTAAACCTAAAAACCAACAGTTACTTGGTTGCTAGAAACATGGGCTCATTGTGGATGCTTTAGAGAGAGGATAGAAATAAAAGAAGCCTTCAGTTATTGAGAGGTCCCTTGTTACACAATCTCAGGACATAGCCAAGGACCCAGAAGGAGGCAAAAGAGACTGATGGAAAAAAAAGAAAAAAAGATTCAATCCAGTTCAATAGAGTTAGCTGCCATCTATGAGGCACTGTGCTGTATTCTAGGGATATCTCATCATACAGATATGAGACAGAACCTGCCTTCAGAGAATTTGAAATCAAACAGGAGGGATGACTTGAACATCAACAACAAGGATATGAAATACAGGGTGGTCAGAGCAAAGAAGAGGGAAAGGAAAAATGCTACCAGGTCCTTGAGGAGCAAGAGCTCATTTCCACTTTAGGATCAGGAAAGGCTTCATGGGATGGTGCCTGAATTAGGATCAGTCCATCACAGGATCTTAGGACCACAGGGAGGGCCTCAAGCGATGAATAAATTAATGAAATGAATGAAAAAGCACTTATTACACACTTACTATGTGCCAAGACTTGTGCTAAGCTCTGGGATTACAGATGGAAACTGTAATACAGTCCTTACTCTCAAGAACCTCATATTCTCATTGGAGGAGACAACAGAGAAGAAAGTTCAGCTGCGCAGAGGATGGAAAAGCTCAGAAACCCTGAGGACTGAGTGTCAAGGTGGATGGCAAGAGCTAGGGATCCTTTGGTTACATTACTAGACCATATTAAAACATTGGGGGGTCTGGAGGGCAAAGAGACAGGGCTGATGTTAAGGTCTGGAGGGCCTTAGGACATCATAGTAGGGAAGATGATAAGGTGTGGTGGTCCTCCATCCCACTAGAAGAAATTAAGTTGGTGATTCCCATTTCATCCAAGTCCTGTGAGTCTTTGAGCAACACAGATGGGTTCTGGAAGGGGTGGAGTAGGTAGGTGGGGAATTGTGGAGAGGAAAGTAATTTCCAGTTGGGCAGGGGTGTCTATTCCAAGCAAGAATGATGGTGCAGATTCATGAGAACTCTAAATGAGAACTTTGAGAGTTAAGAATGGTCTGATTTACCAGGAGTGTCAATTTTACAAAGGGAAGTAGTTTGAGATGAGTCTGATAAGTTATGTTAGAGAGCTATGTCCTTGAATACCAGTATCAGGCAGCTAAGTTTTATTCATTAGAAAATGGGGAGCCATGGGAAGTTTTTTGAGAAAAGGAGATTGGTGATCAGATTGATTTATTAAGATGATTTATTGGATCAGGACTTTAAGAATTAAATGTATACTGGAGGAACTAAAGACAGGAAAATCAGTTAGAAGGCTTTTATAAGTGAAAAGAGATAAGGACACAAACCAGGGTCATGAGGGGAATAGAAAAGAGAAGAAATATAAAAGGTTTATTGTGGAGTAGATTTGGCATTTCACTAGATTTCTGGAATGAAGGAGAGAGTGGATGGCTCCAAGGTTACATATTATGTACCTACGCAGTGCCAGGCACTGTGCTAGACACTATGTAAACAAAGACAAAAATGAAACAATTCCTACAATTTAGATGCTTCTGGAGAAAAACCTGTATATTTACATCTGTATATAAAACCTATAACAAGGTGATTTAAGGGATGCAGCTGGAAGTATCAGGAAGGTATGGAGTCTGATGATACTATGCATGCACTTGTGTTTAGAGGTATAGATTTGCTTATGACTTATGGATTGCGTAGAAGTGATCATTTAGTCACTGGTATTGGGTGACATTGGAAAGGGAGAGTAGAGAGAGAAAAAGAAGAAAAGAGAGCTTATGGCAGAAGCTTAGGGGGTGCTCAAGATTAAGAAGAATGAGGAAGCTAGCAAGCAACATGAGACGGAAAAGGCATGATCCGACTGGAAGGAGGAGAGTCATGTCAGGTATGTCATGATGAGAAGGGAGGGTATTAAGAAGGAGAGAGTGGTTCATGCCATCAGATGCTGCAGAGATGTCAAGAAGGATGAAGACAGAAAGAATGCCCCTGGCTTTTGGGAGGCAGAATGGTGCAGGAGATAGAGCAGTGAATCTGGACTCAGAAGACTGGGATTGGAATCCTGGCTACCGTTGGGGTGACATGAGAAAATTCCCTTAACCTCTTTCAGGCTGTGTCATCTGCAAACTAAAGGAGTTGACTTGATGAAGACCTCCAAGATCTCTTCCAATTTTAAGCAATTTATGATCCTGTGGTTTTTCCCCAGTAAAGTGGTAAGGATGGAAGCCAGATTGCATGGGGTGAAGAGTAAGTAAGTGGTGAGGAAGTAGAGACAAGGACAAACTAATCCTTGCCAAACTTTGACAGTGAAAGTGACGAGAGTATGAGGAGAGAGCTTGAGGTGGCAATGGGCTCAGAGAAATACTCTTTTCAGACAGGGTGAAATATAAAGCCTCATACACTGAAGCCAGTACGCTTTACCCCTTTACTCAAACTAGGAGGGAAGGGGAGTTACTGCCTCCATTTCTTCCCCCCTTTTCTTCCTCGCCTCCCCAAATCCTCCTTGGAACACCCAACCAACATGTTTGGGGCCTTTCCTCTTGAAACTGCATGGGCAGCAAAGGAGAAAATGTGATGTTTAACTTTCTCCCCTGCTTTTCTACGTAACGAGTCCATGCCCCTTCCCCCCCACCCCGAGTCATACATCTCTGATAACATCCTTAATGTTTCCTCATAGAATCATAGATTTCGAACTGGAGGGCACCTTAAAGTCACCTAGTTCTATCCCCTCACTGTATAGATAATGAAACTGAGGCAGAAGAGGATGAAGTGACTTGCCCACCATCCCACAGCATCCCCAAGTATCTGAGGTGCCATAGTTATCATAACTGGTATTTATATATCACTTTAAGCAGTCTTGTGAGATAGGTGTTATTCTAGTCCCCATTTAACAGAAGAGGAGACTGAGTCTGAGAGAGGTTTGTTTAACACAGCTAATAAATGGGAGGAGATTTGAACTCTAGGTTCAGCAGTCTATCTGCTATCTCACACTGTCTCTCCGTTGGACCTGTGTAATTGTCCATTTGAAAGCCCTTCAGTACACTGATACATTATAGTCAACCAAGTCGATAGCAGCAACCAAATCCATTGATTAACCCCTTCACTTCTTGATGCTATTTTATAAAACATTTCCCCTAAAAGCAGTGTGCATTTAGCCTATTCCCATTCAAGCCTCTATGACTAAATTATTGGCACCATGTAGCCTAACTAACTCCTTAGGGCTCATGTTGTTCAGTGGTTTCAGCAGCGTCCAACACTTTGTGATGCCATTTGAGGTTTTCTTGGCAAAGATACTGCAGTGGTTGGCCAATGCCTTCTTGAGTTCATTTTACAGAAGAGAAAACTGAGGCAAATAAGGTTAAGTGACTTGCCCAGGGTCACACAGCTAGAAAGCGTCTAAGGTCCAGGAAGATAAGTCTTTCTGACTCCAGGCCCAGTTCTCTATCCATTGCCAAAAAAAAAAAAATTAAAATAACCAAAGACATTGTGTTACTTTGCTGAAATTGTGATTTTATCATTTCAAAACTCCCTGCCCCCTCTGATCTGTGTGTGAATCTCCTTCATGTCTTCCCACAGATCAGCCACAGGAGTCCATGCAATATGAAGAGAGACTTCTTTCAAATTTCTAGACATCGAGACCAAAGGAAAATTGGAGGGCAGACCCGCTCTTAAGGTTATGCCAATGTAACTCAAGCTCAGGTGGGTTCTGAATTCGAAAGTGACTCTGAACTCAAAGCTGGCAGTTTATAATGTTTTCTGAGGACCAGCCTAAGTTCAGAGGGGCTCCAATCAATTGAAAGGCTACTTAGTCATCAATTCCTTGGCGATTTTAACCTCATGGGGCACACAATATAAAATAAAGCAAAGACAACAGTTTGGAAATAAAAGCGACCCATTGCTACCTGATTATTTTACTAAATTCAACTATTTTCTTTACCAAAAGAACAGCAAGTAAAGGGTGGGGAGAAAGGCCAACCTATCACCATCAAGATATCATGGACAGAACTTTTCTTTCTCAAGCTATTTATGTTATGCTTAAGTCAGCACTGAGAAAAAAAAATCAAAGGAATTGAACTGTTTTGCTTGTCTTTTCCTCCCTATCTCACAACCTTGAGTTATAGAAAGCTTGTGCCTGGATTTTTCAAAGATGAAGGCTTTTGAGCCCCTGGGAATGGGGCTGGTCTGCATTGTTCTTGGTGACTAATGATGTGGGTTTGCCACTTGCAGGGGTCAGAATCTTTTTAATTGGCAATAACCTTTTAAAAATAGATAAAGGATAGAGGGCCATGGGAGGGGCCAACCATGGAAAATGAATTCCAAATAGGAGAGCCCATCCTTGACCATCTTTTAGCTCTGCTGCTGATTTGCATGAATCCATTTGGAGCTGTCATCGCCCTAAAGTGAGGAGGAAATGCATTCTGTCAGGATTTTGGCTGGAGGCAAGCAGTGTACCAGAAACAATTTTTTTAAAAGAGAAAATATTGGATCTTATAAGCCAGTCATGTTTTCTGTTTTATTTAGTGATGAGACAGAGGAAGAAATGAAAACAAAGCCAATGTTAACTTTTTGTATTCATTTTTATGACTTATTAAAAGGAGAGAGAACAATGACCCCAAATGTCAGTCCATTTTTTTTAGTGCAAGCTGGAATCCATCAGCATGGTCTTGGAGCTCAAGGTGGTGCCAAGGCAACCAGGTAGAGATATTTAGCAAGTAACTGGAAATGTGGGCCTAGGATCCATGATGGGCTGAGGATGGGGATCTAGATTTGGGATGCATGTGCATAAGGGTGATGATTGAAAGTGTGGGAGTAGATAAAACTGCCAAGATAGGAAGTGTGGAAAACTAAGAAAGGAGGAACAAGGTCAGAGGCATGGATGTACCCCAACATTAGGACTCAGTAAGAAGACAATTGTTCCCCAATGGCAAGTAAATGAAATCTCAGCTGTTTAGTCTGAACATTAGAAAAAATTAATATTCACTAGAAAAAATATATGATTTTTTTACACCTACGATTTGGATAAAAAAGGAATTTAAACATTCTGATCTACATGGGAGATGGCTCAGGAAAATTAAGAATTTCTTTTCAGGTTTATGAAACAAGATGAAAATTAACTAGCAGAATGAATGACCTTACATTTCTAGAAGCTAAAGAGAGACCTTTTTCTTTTCAAAAGAAAAATAATTAAGATTAAGGATTGAATGGCAGTCCTAGAAGAAAGAAAAGCTCTTGGGTGGCCTTTGAAACTGCAAGATTGAAAATGATAAATTTTATTTAATTTGTTTAAAAATACGTTGTTATACTTTGTTTTCATACAATAGACACTTCTCAATAAACACCTAAACCATATCCTCTCCCCAAAATACTTCCCTCCTGAAACAATTAGCTAGTTCTTGCTTTTTAATGGAAAGGAGAAGTGTATTGTGTAATTTGGACATGGTCATAAGGGAACACATTAGAATTCGGCGAGCAGTTATTAGGTGCCTACTCTGTGTCAAGCACATCAGGTGCTAGGGAAACATAGTAAAGAAATGAAATGATCTGCCTCAAGAAGCTTACATTCTATTTGGAGGGGAGGATGTGTATATATATATGTATATATGCATATATACATACATATATGAATACATACACAGGTATGTCTATATATAAATACAAAGCATATAGAAAAAATTAATACAGGGTAAATTGGGGGCAAGGAAGCTTAAACAATTGTAAAATTAAGATCACATTTTGTAGGAGGTAGCACTTGATCGGTATTGGAAGGGAGCAAGGATTTCCAAGAAATGGAGTTGAAGAAGGAAATTCTTCTTTGTGTGAAAGGCAGTCTATGCAAAGGCAGTGAGGTGGGAGGTGGAATGTTGTGTACAAGCTGCCACAAATACACCGTATTTGGCCAGAATGTATAACACATGAGAAGAAATAATGTGAAATCAGTCTGGAAAGAAAGGTTAAAGTCATATCATCATCATCCTCTTAAGTAACTTTGAGATTTGCAAAGTGTTTTACAAATATTTTCTCATTTAATCCTCGCAGCAACCCTGGCTTATAGATGCTATCATTATCCCCATATTAGAGATGAAGAAACTGAAGCTCAGGGAGGTTAAGTGATCTGTTCAGGGTCATACAACTAGTAAGTATCTGAGGCAGGATTTGAATATAGGCCTGCCTGACTACAGGTACAATATTTTATCTATTATGCCACCTGGCTGCCTGATGATGTAAAGGTCACTGAAAGAGATTATATAGAATTTAAGAGTTTGAAGGGTCCTCACTGATTATCTAGTCCACTTTATACCTGAATGGTGTCCTCCAAGTTCCTATCAAAGCATCATGAAGAGGGTTGTGGTATAGTCAGGCATGTGCTTTAGGATTATCAACTTTGTACCAGTGGAGGTTGGCTTGGTGAGGAGAGAGAGGGTCTGGAAGATCAAGTAGGAGAGGCTTCCGATAGTTGAGACAAGAGGAATGGGATGGAGCCTGAAGAACTTGAAGTCCTTGTACTGGACTGGAGTTTTGTTTTTCCTTTTAAATTAACTTTAATGAAATTGTTGTGGTCTTTGTGTATATTATTCTTTTGCATCTGTTTTCTTCCACCTGCATCATTTCCTATATCTTCCCATATTTCTCTAGGTATTTCATAGACTATCAGTGGTGCAGCAATGGCCCGTTAACTTTGAGTGCTACAATTTGTTCAGTCATTGTGCTATCTTTTGTTTCTGGCTTGGTGTTAGCAAAAACAACACTACAATGTCTTCACCTTTTCTACAGATCTACATTAACTGAACTAAGTATTTTAAAATGGAAAAATTCCCAGTGTTAGTGCTCTCTGGCACAGCTTTTTGATATACTATGTTTCTATGGATTCCATATGGTTGCAGAGCATTGAGAAGCTTCTTGTCTTTGAACTGTTATCAGTGTAAGTGTTGGTAAAGGTGGTGACTGGTAGCCATCTATGGGTTACACTCTCAAGTCAGCACATTCTAAAAAGAAGAAGTATTTGGACAACTTCAGTGACAGGTCGGACACTTGTCCGGGATGTTTAGGGAGGGAATTCTTTTGACATATGGGCTGAACCAGAGGGCCACTGAGGCCCCTTCCCAGTCTCAATTTCTATTATTCTGTCTAAATAGGTTGATGAAAACCAGGGAACATTTGGGGGTATTTTAACACATTAAAAATGAGCTCAGCTTTGATTAAGGGCCCTTGTGTATCTTTCCTCTCATCCATTAGAACGGCTGCTGCTTTGTTATTGTAGCTTTTCTCATTACACTTAGGTCTACTTTGGGGACTCTTGTCACTATTCTTTTGCTTCTCCTCCCCCCCCCCCCCCAGGGAAAGCAGGGCAGCTGTGTTCACAGAATCTAGTATCCCCTAGATTTTTTTCATTCTCTGTAAATGGCCAGTAACTTAATTTGAAAGAAAGTGAGGTGAGCTTTGGAAGCTTTTGGGGGCAAGGCCACCTCAATATTAATATGAATAGCAAGAAAAGGTATTTATAGGAATGAATGGATGAATAAAAAATATTGATTGCCATGTGTCTAATGCTGTGCTGAGCACAGGTAATATAAATACAATAGTGAGAGAGTGCGTATCAGCCATCACGGAGCTTATATTCTAATAGGAGAATACACATATAAAGGAGAAGTGAATAGAAAGAATGTTTGATCTAGAAAGTCACAGAGGTGGTGAGTAGCACCAGGGAGGTGTTGATTGATATGTCTTTTCAAGTCAAGGGAAGTATTGTGTTTATCATGGTTTTAGAGCTGGAAAGGATTTATTTTAAGGCCTGATAGGGTTCTAAATATTTGATCTCGTTTGAACTTTACACTTACACTGTTAGATAGGTCTTAATGGTTATTATTATCTGTGTTTCATGTAGGAGAAAATTGGGTTTCAGAGAAGTTATTTGACTCCTGCTCCCTCCAATGGTTGCACATCTAGTGAATGTTAGAGGCAGGATGTTTTAAAAGACATCAGGTAATCGGATTTTGACTGTAAATGAAATTGAGATGAGAAGCAGCTTGACATAGTACTTAGAGAGCTGGCCTTTGAGTCAAGATTGCTTGGGTTCAAGTGTCTTCCTCTTCTTTACCCCCAAGTCCCTCCTCTATACTCTCTGTGGGACTTTGAACAAGTCACCTAACCTCAAAGTGCTCAAGGCAACTCGCCGAGATTTACAAATTTTGGAGCATGTGCCAATATATATTGATAAAGGGAATTTCTTCACTAGTCTGTTCTTTTACCAATAGCATCATAGATTCAGAAAGTATATAGGAAAAAAGAAAGAGAAAGAAAAAAGGAAGGGAGGAAGGAGAGAAGAAAGGAAGAAAGGAAGGAAGGAAGAAAGGAAGGAAGGAAGAAAGGAAGGAAGGAAGGAAGGAAGGAAGGAAGGAAGGAAGGAAGGAAGGAAAGAAGGAAAAATGTAGTCAAAGCCTTGATCTTTTATAATTCTTTACTTAGAGAGCAGGCTCTATCCTCCCTCCCTTTTGGCCAAAATATTGGTATTTTAAAGCAACCACAGGCGTTGAAAGTCATGTGGTATGCAAAGGGGCTTCAGCCTAATACCAACAATGACCTGCATGAGAAAATCACTTCAGTATTTCAACAAGGTCATGTAGACTCCAGTAAGGAGGTGGGCTGTTCTTGTATAAAGACAGAAGGACCATGCAAATACTGCACTGCTCTTCATAAAATATTCAAAGACTAACAGGTGGACTCACTACTCATTGAAGGAATTCTCTATGCAGAGTATATGGAAGAATATGCTCAAGAATTGAACAGGATGAAAGACTGGGTTGTGGTTGGAATCCCTCGTTTCCTTCAGAACTCAATCTAATTGCCACATTCTACATGAATCCTTTCCTGGTCCCCTCCCCCAGCTATTAGTACCTCTCCCCCAAATATTGCTTTACAATATTTTGTATATAATTTGTATATATTTACATGTATATGTATTGCCTCCTCTGGAAGACTGTAAGCTCAGTGGGGGCAGGGATTTCACTTTTGTCTTCCTATCCCCTGTGCCCAGCACAACTCCTAACGTAGAAAGGGCTTAATGTTTGTTGATTAACTGGAAGCAGTCCTTATGAAGATGAGATTACAGATCCCCTGAGCAATAAGAACCACCACATAGAGCAGTTTGAGGCTATTCACACATTATTATTTATTATCCCAATTAAACTTCACAGCAACTTTGTGCAGTAGGTAATGCATTACTTTCCTTTTATGGAGGCCTGATCTCATTGACACGGGTGAAACCTCCAATGGTGTAGGCCCTACTGCTCATTTGTTCTTTCTAATCCTACGTGTTCTTTGTTTTCTTCCATTAAATCCTTCTGAAAAAGTCCCTCTAAAATTCCAGTGACCTTTCTTGAGCTCTTTTCATACTGGGTTTATGCCAGAGCAGTAAGGAATTAGTTATCCCTTACTCTTACTCCAGAAATTCCTCAGAAAAATGACTCCCACTTTCTGGTGTTTAATGCCCCTTCTCCTGTTTAAGCCTTTGCTATAAATATATGGCAGCTTTCTCACATTGCACATACCATGACATCCAACACCCTTCAAATTAACTTGTGCCTATTTTGTATATGCCTGTTGCCTCCCCTAATAGAATGTAAGATCCTTGAGAGCAAAGGCTATTTCATTTTTGTTTATTGCCTAGTTCAGGCCCTGGAACACAGTAGGCGCTTAATAAATTTTTTGGATGGATTGTTAACTCCAGGACTACTGCATGATCTTCATAATAGCTGCTTTTATTCAGGGGAAAGTTTGGGAAGTCATTAAAAATCATTGAAACATTTTTTAGCTCACCTGAAAATATTAAATTCAACTTAATATTTTCAACTTTTAAAATTCAACTAAAATATTAAAACCTATTTTGTCCAGCAGAAAATCCTTTCCAGATATTTCTCTTTAGGAAAAAAAATGTAAAAGATGAAGAACAAAAGTAAAAGCCCCAGGGAATGCAAAACCAGACTTTTGCCTCATTAGCATCATTACTTTTCCACCCTCTTGAAGTATTTGATACCAAACCCATGTCAGGGAAGTTTCCATTTTCCCACTCAGGGATGAAGATATTGATAAAAGAGAGGAAGACAGGGGGAAGTAGGTGGCTCAGTGAGTAGATCACCAACCTGGAGTCAAGAGGACCTGAGTTCAATGGCCTCAGACACTTGACACACTTTTACTAGCTGTGTGACCTTGGGCAAGTCACTTAAGCACAATTGCCTTGCCTTCCCTCCCTCCAAAAAATCAAAAATAAAAAAGTGGGCTAAAACAAAGAGAGGAAGACATTTCAATCCTTGGGGTGGATATGGATATGGAGTGGCCAAGGAAAGAATTAAATGGTTCTAGTTCAAGATTAAGTGACTATAGCTTGGGAAGGTTAACTCCAAAGTATATTTTCATGCATCGTGACATCATCTTTGTTCAGGATTCCAATAAACATTATCTCATATCATCTTAGTATCTGACCCTTGTGCCCTTTTGGATATTTCTCTCTCTATGCTAGAAATGCTTGGATTTAGAATTAACAATAAATTACATTAAAACACAGAGTGCAGGGTGTATATACATATATATATAAACATATATGTGTATATATACATACATACACACATGTGGGTGTGTGCACATCTATCTGTATTGTGTGTATATGTTTCTTCAACACTTACAATTCCATAAAGGAAATCTAACCCACTTTTCTCGCGTTCAAATCTAGACCCAGATATTCACCCACATCATCTGTCCAATATGGTTGTACTGATAAATCTGTTTTATGTACAAGTTCCAATCAGATTTTGGACACTAGGCAATCTCTATCTATTGATTTTCCCTGAGTGCTATTTGAGCTAAGTTCCTTTTAGAAATTATGGATTTCATTTAGGAGGTTCTAGACATCTAAAAACATGTGAATAGTAGCTTTTAGAGAGCATGAAGAATCTTATAATTAATATGGTATTCTTCTTTGATTTAGACTCTGTTGTGAGACAGGTACTATAGTGACTATTATCACCCTTTTATAGATGAAGAAATTGAGTCTCCAAAAGGTTAAGCAGCATGTTCATCACTACATAAATAGTAAATGTCAGAGGTGGTATTTGAACCAAAGTCCTCCCTGATTCAGTCAAGTACTTTCCACTATACTACACTTCCTCTTATTTAGTCTTAAATTAAAGTGATGTCAAATTTATATAGACTATTATTCTTGCAAAGCAAAATAAAATCCCATCCTGTGTTAAGCCATTGAGTGTTTATTAACTACCTACTATGAGTTTGACAGGATGGTACTTTCTATAGGGCATATATGAGTCATTAAACATTTAAGATTTATCTTTGAGTTATACAAACTAGCTATAGAAACTAGAATATTTAAATTAAAATAAAAATTCTTATGAAACTCTCCAGATTTGGATGCAGTTGCAGTTGATTATCTCTCTGAACTATAAGACTAGTTTAGTTTATGTTTTTCTTGGCCAACAACAAATACTTTGGCCATTGAAAATATTTGACTAATTGTGCTCTTCTCGTTGAGAATCTGTCATTTAGTCACATCTGAAAGTGAAATGGAAAATACTCATTGGTTTTTAGCATCATAGAGACTAGGACTGAGAGCAGGAGGATCTTTAAAGCTCATTTAGATCAACCATTTCTTTTCACTGATAAAGAAACCAAGTCTCAGAAAGGGTAAATGATCCTCTTCAAATTTTGAATCACAGTTTTGTGTTTTCACTGTTTTTCATTTGTCAGCACATCCAATCCTCTCATTTTAGAGGTGAGGGATAGATGAAAAAAACAGAGTGGCTTGTCCAAGGTCAGAGAGGCTGTGAGTGGGGTGGTTGGCCTTCAACCTCAAGGCCCTGACTCTATTTCCAGAGTGTCATTGTGCTTTTAGTGGAGGGACCAAAGGAAAAGTACAATAAAAGTAACACCAACATTGCAGTGAGTCATCTAGGATGTGGGCTGTTATGCCCTGGAGAGCAGCAGCCTGTGCAGAAGGAAATGATAATGATAGATGAGCATAATTACATTAGCTTAAAGAGAAATGTCTGTTCCTCTAAGGGAAGCCTGGGGAAGACCTTGAAGTGGACTCAGAGCTTTTAGTTGGTGCTATTTATATATCTTAATGTGGGAACACCCAGCTGTTCACAGCCTACTGCCCTGTACTTCATCTACCCAAAGGTGAAGGGGCTGCCATTTTGTTTCTGAATGCAATGGAAAAATTTCTTGATGAAAAGTTACACATTAATTTCCTCAGATTATGAGGAAATCCAAAATGTGCATGGACTATTATAGCCTAGCCAATGTCATTTCTATAATTCTTGATGGATATATATTTGTGTTTTACTAAATCTGAAATCCAGATCTGGGTTATAATGGGCTGGATTTATCATATTATTATTCTTAAGTTGTTTTCTTAAGATATGGGTTTGCTTGTGGTCTTCTGATTTTATTTTTCCAGTGTGGAGACAAGTAATGGAGAAGTTTTAACGTTAAATCTGAAAAGCAGTTGCCTGTTATTACTTCCCATAATGCTTTGTATGAGGGTATGAGGGTCTAGCTGCACCCTATGCCTGGGTGTAAGGTATCTTCTTGATCATGAAAATGGAAATTCTTCCTTCACAGAAGGAATCCTCCTTCTCCTTCTTGAGTAATTTAGAGGAGAGAAGGCAGAGGAGGGTGAAAAGAAGATCAAGAAGAAGGAAGAAGAAAAAGAGGAAGAGAATTGGAGGGCAGAGAGAGAAAGTGGGAAGAAGAGAGAAAGAAAGATAAATAATAAAGATGATAAAAGAAGCAAAAAAATTGAGGAGAAAGAAGAAAGAATAGGTGAGAACAATAAGGAGAGGGAGTAGATAGGTGAAGTATTTATGAATTGCTTAAGATTTGCCAGGCTCTGTGCTAATTAATGAATATATAAGCAAGGGTGCCAACCCATGATTTCAAGGAGCTTACATTCTAATGGGGAGAATGGTGAGGGGCAGAAGAGATAGGGAAGAGAAGACGAGAGGACTTAAAAGGGGAGGAGAGGAGAAGGGAGGACAACAGAAGGACAGTGAGAAGAGAGGAAAAGAAGAGAGATTAGAGGAGGGGAAGAAAGAGAGGAACATGGTGTGGGAGGAAGGGAAAAGAGAAAATTTTCTTTGGTTTTATCTTAACGTCTCAAATCTCTTTCCTGATTCAAGACAAAAGTATCAATGTATATGTGCGTGTATGAGGAGAAAGAACACATTTTGAAATTTCCTTGTGAAATTTCCTGATTATGTGAAGTATGATGAGGTGTTTTCTGCTCACGAATAAGAGTGATGAAAACAATGGAAGATAACGAATGGAAGAAAAATACTATCTTTTCTATGTTAAATTTGAATTGGCAGTAGGACATCTGGGTAGAAATAAAACATTTCTAGGTTGGGGGATACTAGGACCCTGAGCCAAATAGAAAACAGAAGGTATGCAGGTGTGGCTGTATCACAGGTAACTTGTTCTTCTGCTGGCAATAGTACTTACAATGCATGACATTTCATAAGGCTTTAAACTTTGTTCAGAAGCTGATTGAATTTGTGTGTGTGTGTGTGTGTGTGTGTGTGTGTGTGTGTATGCGTGTGTGTGTGTACACATATAAAAACCATGTGGGAAGAGTACTTCTTTACTTCTCTGTCAGATACTTTATTGCTAGAATGAGGCCTGATGGCACCTCAGGATGATGATGATGGTGATGATGACGATGATGATGACAAACAATACCAATAGTTAGCATTCATACAGTGGCTTAAGGTTTGCAAGACATTTTTCATGTGTTATCTCATTCTGTCTTCAGACATAACCCTATTATTACCCTCATTATGCAGATGTGGAAATTGAGCCTTCTGGACGCTGACTAGCCCAGAGTTGCACCATAAGCATCAGAGGTAAGATTCTAACTCAGGTGTTCTAGGCTTCAATTCCAATGCTATCACAAGTGCCAACCCCAGTTTGCCTACCTTCAGTAAACCAGTCCAGAACACTTCCCAGCTGTGTGATCATGTGGTCAAGTTACTTATCTCTCTGAACCTCAGTTTCATCTTCTGTAAAATGATCAGTCATATTTATAAGACACCCATCACACCATTGTAATAAATTTCAAATGAGATAGCCAGACTTAAAAATCTTCATAATTATCAGTTATTATTCATTAGAATGTCATCCTCTTGAGGTTTAAGACTATTTTATTTCTTCCTTTTATCCCCTGCATCTCACAGAGTGCCTTTAATCAGACAAGATGCTTAGTGTTGAATTAAACAGAATGAGAAGGAATTCTCAAACCTAGAGTTAAGGGACAGAATGCCTTGGAGTTAATAAGATAACCCTTCATGTCCTGCATCATAATTCACCCCCACTCATCCCTTACCTTCTATATCTAATCAATTTCTGTGTCTTGTTGGTTTTCTCCCCTCTACAATGTTTCATACCTCTTTCCTTGCTACTCATAAAGCCACCACTTCATGACTCTTGTCTGAACTATGGCAATTATCCTTTATTTGAGATCCCTGCCTCTAGTCTCCCCTTCTCTAATCCATTCTTCACACAGCTGCTGAAGTGAATATCCTAAAGGACTGATCTTACCATGTTCCTTACTTGCTTAATAAGCTCCAGTAGCTCCATGTTGTCTCTAAGATAAAATACAAAATCCTTTATTTGACATTTAATACCCTTCATAACGTAGATCTTACCTATTGTAAGCGATTTATTATGTAATGTTCCACTTTCCGTTGTAAAATGTTCCATATCGGATATCTTTGGCTTCTGGGAAATATATTACTCCCCATTCCCAGACTCAACTGGGCAAAGTCTAAGGGACCCCAGCAATAACATGTAGGGGAAATATTCTCTACTCTGTGAAGTCCTGAAAGTATCTCAACTACAACTTTGCTCAAGTCAGCAGAATGAAGAAGCAGATTTGGATCACCAGTAGTGAGTTCTACCAAATGCTGCTCAGTAAAAGTCATTGCCCTGACTCTGAAGGCAAAGTCATTCATTCATTCACTGATCAACTAAGAAGTGCTTTTTTTCCTTTAAGCCTTTATTGCCTTGTACAAGGCTAGGCATTATGGACACAGAGGCAAAAATGAATCAGCTCTTCTTTTCAAGGAGCTTACATGAAATTGGGGAAGATAATATGTACCAAACAAGCATATTATAGACATATACAAATAGGGATAATATACTTTTTTTGGATTGATGGCACAAATGTCTTGGGTAAATGTAGATGGGATAAGAAGAGACCTGATGGATAAGGTGGTCCTTGAGCTAAACTTTGAAGGAGGCTAAAGATTCTAAGAGGAGAAAGTGAAGAGGCAATGCAAGCCATACATCAGGGACAGACCATTCAAAAGATTGAAGATGGGAGATGGAATGCCATGTGTGAGAAACAGCAATTTAGCCCCTTTGGTCGTACTGCAAAATGCATGTTATCAGCTGGTATTAAACCTTTCTTATTTTGTAGCTCTTGCTATTTCTCTTCCCCTCCTCCTCTTCATGGGCAGTTAGATGGTGCAGTGAATACAGTGCCTGGCCTGGAGTCCAGCCTCAGGCACTTACTAGATGTGTGACTCTAAGCAAGTCACTTAACCTTATTTGCCTCAGTTTCCTCATCTGTAAAATGAGCTAGAGAAGGAAATGGCAAAGTACTCCAATATCTTTCCCAAGAAAACCCCAAATGGGATAATGAACAGTCAAGAATGACTGAAATGACTGAACAAGAAAACCTCCCCTCCATCTCATCTTCCACTGAATATTCCTGCCTTCTAAGGGCCAGTGTACATTGAAAGCTACCTCCCTAGGAGGTTCTTGAGTAGGTGGGCATGGGCTCTGAGAAATCTGCTCATCCAGGGATTCCGAGAATTGGCCTAGTGTGTGGCTTTGACATCTCTGAGATAAGTATCATGATTATTCAACTCTTAGAAATGCTAAGCTGAGGGACAGGGAAGATCATCAACTCCTCCATGGTCATGCAGCTGGTCAGTACCAGAGATTGGGTAGATGCTCATCTTTGATAGAATGCAAATGGCGCTGAATTTGGAATCAGAGTTCAGGGGTTCAAATCATTGCCTATGTAACCAAATCACTCAATATCTCTGGACCTTAGTTTCTTTACTTGTAAAATGGGGGGGGGGAATTGGAATTGATGGCCTTCTAGCCCAAGCTCTATGATCTATTATTTAATACGATCCTCTTACTCCAAGTTTTAGTCTTTCTTTGCTTTATAATGCTTTATCTAGTTTTCTTAATGGAAACCAGGGTAGGTTAGTGAAAAGAGAATTGGATTTGGAGACAGGAAACCTGTGTTTGAATCCTGCTTCAATTGTTTACTAGGATATGACTGTGTGTAAACTACTTGACCTTTCTGAGCCTCAATTTCTCCATCTGTAAAATAGGGATAATGCCATCTGCAGCACTTATCTCATAGGGTTACGAGGAGGATCAGATGAGATGAGCTAATGTGTATCAAGCCTTTTTGCCAACCTTAATGTGTGATATAAATGTCAGTTATTATTTTCCTTCTTAAGTCTCAGCTCCAAATGACTTCAATTCCAAATGACCTCTCCAATCTCCAGAATTTCCTGGCTTGGCAGACTTCCTGAAGATATAGACTCACTGGAGCAGTAATATATGTAAAATAGTAGAGGTTCCATTTGATTCAAAGGCTCAGGCAGCAGGATGATGCACACACATGCTTTTTTGAATCCAAATTCCTCTGCATTAAGTTCAACTGAATTGCATTGTTTTTGACAGGTGGTAAGTTTACCTTTTGAATGAAATGGACCATGACTGAGCAGGAATTTAAATCACTCTTGACCCTGAAGACAGCTTCTTTTTTCTATCTACTTAACACATTGAGACAATTTCATGAAACAAACAAAACAACCATTTCTAGACCAATGTGGTTTATTTATCTCCATTAATTCAGTAACATTTTGGACAAGGGATTCTGGGAAAAAAACAACACAAGAAGAAATCACACTTTGCAAACTCGAGTTCTATGTAAACAACTATTTAATAAAATACTCAAGAAATCTGTAGTTTTCTTTGAAATTTGTTTTCATTTTTTTATTCATTTTACTTATCTGTATTGATCAGCAATTTATACTCTCAATTCATGACATTTGAAAATGTGATGGACTTCTTTGAGTTTTAGGTGTAAGCCGAAGGATTTTAGAAATTGATAGAAACATGAATATTTTCATACTAAGGCGGGAGTCAGGACTAATACGCAATAGATACAAGGAGTTTTCCTTCAAAGGCCTCCATAATGTTGAGCGGTCCTTTGTAGAGGCATGGGATCAACAAATTCCATGATTCCACGTATCTTCTGGTCATTCCAGGTTCCAGTCAAATTGACATACTTGTGGATCCTAATACATGCCATTTTGTCTCCAATATCTCCACATTTGTGTAAGCTGAATGCATCCTTTTCACATTGTCTGAAATGCTCTCACTTCTCACTGCTTTCTACCTTCCTTCAAAATATAGGTCAGGTACCATTTCTCCTGGTCCTTTCCAGTTATTGTTCTCCCCTCCTCCCAAATTGTTTGGTATTTATTCTACATATACTTTGCATAAACTTATCTGTTTACATATTTTCCCCAGGAGAACATAAACTTCTTGGGGATAAAAGAGTGTTTTTACATTCCATAATAAATACTCAATAAATGATTTTTAAATTGAGTATATTTCTGTTATGATTGCTTCCAGTCACCACCATGGACAGCTCCGGTAATCTTT
Source organism: Trichosurus vulpecula (assembly GCF_011100635.1). Taxonomy (NCBI): domain Eukaryota; kingdom Metazoa; phylum Chordata; class Mammalia; order Diprotodontia; family Phalangeridae; genus Trichosurus; species Trichosurus vulpecula. Next base: position 20,205,182 of record NC_050580.1, on the reverse strand, counting down.
ACCTCCTGCTGCATCTGTGGTCTGTTGGTTATGCATTCATCAAGCCTAAAGATTTCCAAAGCAACCAATTACAGTTGTAGGAACAATATTTTGAGGGAGTAGGTCCCTTTGTGCTTCACTTAAAAAGATCACAAATCCTCTGTGCTGACATTGGTCCTTAAGGCCTATGGTGGGCACAAAAAATACCAGCTGGCACCCAACTTTGGGATGAGATTCTTACAATTGAACTAGGCTAGTCCTCCTTGGTTTGAGACAGAAGCCATCATGAAGGACATTTAGAGACTTTCTGAATTGATAGCACATTTTAGAGCCAGAGCTACATCAGTGACACCTTATAGGACACAGAAACACCTACACACCAGGGTGAAAGATAAGAAGAGGACTTTAGTGGAGCAACAACAATGTCCTAGTGGGGGGGGGGGGTAGAGCCAAGATGGCGGCTGGAAAGCAGGGACTTGCTTAAGCTCTCCCCCAAATCCCTCCAAACACCTGTAAAAATGGCTCTGAATGAATTCTAGAGCTGCAGAACCCACTAAACAGCAGAGGGAAGCAGGTCTCCAGCCCAGGATGGCCTGGATGGTTGCTGGCAAGGGTCTATTGCATGGTTCTGGGAGCAGAGCGCAGCCCAGTGTGGGCCACACCAGGGCAGACCTGACAGGGAGTCAGCCTGGAGCAGGCCTTAGGGCCATGAATCACTGAGCTGTGGCAGTTACCAGACTTCTCAACCCACAAACACCAAAGATCACTGAGCAGGTTAGTGGGAAAACTGCTAGATTGGATTAGATAGCAGTCTGGCCCCAGCCCTGGGGGTGGTGGAGGTGGTGCTTGGTGGTGAGAGCAGCAGCAGGAAGCTCCTGTGGCTGCTCCCCAAGCCCCAGTGTCAGCTGCTTCCAGAGTCCCTGGCTCACATGGTATGAGGAATCAAGCAGCAGACCAGAGCAGGAGTGCAGGACTTGCTTTGCCCTGTTTGGATCTGGGTTGAAATTCTGGTTGGCGGTTCTTGGGGGAGGAGGAGTGCTGCTGTGGCAGAGTTTGTGGTGACAGTGGAGTAGAAGTATCTCTGAAAACAGCAGTGCAGCCCCTAAAGCTTGGGACAAAGAACTCTGTATTCTACAAGCAGTCATGCCCTGACAAAAAGCTCAAGTAGTTGAGTGGGAACATGAACAGGCAGCAAAAAAGGACACAGACTCAGACTCTAGAATCTTTTTTTGGTGACAAAGAAGATCAAAACATACAGCCAGAAGAAGTCAATAAAGTCATAGTGCCTACATGAAAAGCCTCTGAGAAAAAATATGAATGGTCTCAGGCCACGGAAGAGCTCACAAAGGATTTTGAACAGCAAGTAAGAGAAATAGAGAAAAAATTGGGAAGAGAAATGAGAGAGATGCAAGAAAACCATGAAAAACAAGTCAACAACTTGCTAAAGGTGACCCAAAAAATACCAAAGAAAATAACACCTTAAATAATAGACTAATCCAAATGGCAAAAGAGCTCCAAAAAGCCAATGAGGAGAAGAATGCCTTGAAAGGCAGAGTTAGTGAAATGGAAAAGGAGGTCCAAAAGAACACTGAAGAAAATACCACCTTAAAAATTAGATTGGAGCAAATGGAAGCTAGTGACTTTATGAGAAATCAAGATATTATAAAACTGAACCAAAGGAATGAAAAAAATGGAAGACAAAGTGAAATATCTCATTGGAAAAACCACTGACCTGGAGAATAGATCCAGGAGAGATAATTTTAAAATTATTGGACTATCTGAGAGCCATGATCACAAAAAGAGCCTAGACATCCATCTTTCAAGAAATTGTTATGGAAAACTGCCCTGACATTTTAGAGCCAGAGGATAAAGAAGAAATTGAAAGAATCCACAGATCACCTCTTAAAAAAGATCCCCAAAGGAAAACTTCTAGGAATATGGTCACCAAATTCCAGAGTTTCCAGGTCAAGGAGAAAATACTGCAAGCAGCCATAAAGAAATGATTTGAGTATTGTGGAAACACAATCAGGATAATACAAGATCTAGCAACTTCTACATTAAGGGATTGAAGGGCTTGGAATATGATATTCCAGAGGTCATTGGAGCTAGGATTAAAACCAAGAATCACCTACCCAGCAAAAATGAGTATAATACTCCAAGGCAAAATATGGATTTTCAATAAAATAGAGGACTTTCGAGCTTTCTCAGTGAGAAGACCAGAGCTGAATAGCAAATTTGACTTCCAAACACAAGAATCAAGAGAAACATGAAAAGGTAAACAAGAAAGAGAAATCATAAGGGATTTACTAAAATTAAACTGTTTTGTTTACATTCTTACATGGAAAGATGATGTGTGTAATTCATGAAATCTTTCTCAGTATTAGAATAGTTGAAGGGAATATACATATATATAGACAGAGGGCACAGGGTGAGTTGAATATGAAGGTATGATATCTAAAGTTAAAATAAAATTAAGGGATGAGAGAGGAATATATTGAAAGAGGGAGAAAGGGAGAGATAGAATGGGGTAAATTATCTCACATAAAAGTGGCAAGAAATAGCAGTTCTTTTGGGAGGGAAGAGGGGGCAGATGAGGGAGTATGAGTGAATCTTGCTCTCATCAGATTTAATAACATACACACTCAGTTGGGTATCTTACCCCACAGGAATGTAGGGGGAAGGGGATAAAAAGGGGGGATGACAGAAAGGAGGGCAGATAGGGGAGGAGGTAATCAAAAGCAAACACTTTTGAAAAAGGACAGGCTCAAGGGAGAAAATCAAATAAAGGGGGACAGGATAGGATGGAGGGAAATATATTGAGTCTTTCACAACGTGGGTATTGTGGAAGTGTTTTACATAATGATACATGTGTGGCCTGTGTTGAATTATTTGCCTTCTTAGGGAGGGTGGGTGGGAAGGGAAGAGGGGAGAGAATTTGGAACTCAAAGTTGTAAAATCAGATGCTGAAAAGAAAAAGTTGTTTTTTCATGCAACTGAGAAATAAGATATATAGGGAATGGGAAATGGAGTTCTAGCCTGCCCTACAAGAAAATAAAGTGAAAGGGGATGGGGGGGGAGTGGGGTGACAGAAGGGAGGGCTGACTGGGAAATGGGGCAATCGGAATATATGCCATCTTGGAGTGGGGAGGAGGGTAGAAATGGGGAGAAAATTTGTAACTCAAAATCTTGTGGAAATCAATGTCGAAAACTAAAATATTAAATAAAAAATAAAATAAATTGGAAAAAAAACCAAAAGAATGTCATAGTGGGAATTGGAAGAGGGCAAACACAAGTGAACAGTTCTCTGTGAATGAAAGCTTAAATTCTAGCTTTGCATCTTACTACCTGTATGAATTGGAAAAGTTACTTAACTATTCCAAATCTCATTTTTATCTATAAAACAAGGGGATGAGACATAATGACCTTTGGTCCTTCCAGTTCTACATGTGACCTTACTGTAAGGTGGAGTACTACCTTCATCCCAAAGTAATCACAGAAAGCCCAGTTTGGCCGAATCCAATAAAAGTTCAAATGAGGTGAAAAAATCTTAATCAACTTGAGAGGAATAAGTGCTTTGATCATTGGAGAAAGACAGATGAAGACCTACAGGAAATTTATGATTGGCTGAAAGAATCAGACACACCTTTGAGTCATGCATAAAACAGTAAGCTAGTTCATTCGGTCAGAAGAGTGTTGACCAAATCAGTCAAGACTACAGAGAGATGATATTTGTCTCTCTGAACCAAAAGTTTCAAGGATGCCTGTCAGTGATCAGAAATAATCTTAATCCTAATTCCCAAACACTGATATCTAGCATTTGTGTATCACTTTATGGACTGCAAAGCATTTTACATATATTATCTCATTAGATCCCCACAGAAGCCTTTTGAGGTATGTACTATTAGCATCTCCACTTCATAGCTGATGGTGCTGAGTCAGAAAGAGGTTAAGAACCAGGGTCATTTGGTTAGTGAGTGTCTGAGGTAGGATTCAAACTCAGGTTTTCCTGACTCCAAGCTCCACACTCTATTCGCTTTACCACCTGGCTGCCTATTACACTATGATCCCTCCACCTTTGAATCTGTGATCCAAATACCATGTATTTACAAACAAATAAACAGAAACAGCCCATCCACCTGCACTGCCTAAGATAAGTATACAAAAGATTCTGGGACTGCTTCAAAGAATAAAATAGTGAGGATGTTATATGGCACATCCTCCTTTCCCCTACTGGTTTCGGGGTCCTTTTCATTACAGAGAGATTCTAAGTAACTGTTAACCTCCAGCTCCTGTAAGACTGGGAATAGAGAAAATATTTTAATAATTTCAAAAAATCCCCCTCCCCTGCTGCTTGCTTGTCTCATGGAATGTGTGATAGTGGGAGTTTCCCTAAAGTGTCCAGGGTCTCACTATCCATCCCTAGGCTGACTTCATGTCTCTGCGCTGCATCATCCTGAGGGATCAGCAACTCAGAGCTCTCTCTGGTGTCTAAGAAGTGTTTCAAGGACAAAAACTTGTTCTTTCTGTTCCAGGGAATGGTCTTGCTGCTGTAATATGCACAGAATGTCAGATAATAAAGCCCCAGAATGAGTGATTTAACACATATGGGCCACCTGGTCACCAGTTGTGTGACTTTCAAATGTCATCATGAGATAATTAAAAGGGCACATGTTGAGTGGTTTTGTAGCAAACAACACCTGCTTGTAGAGAGTGACACATTACCTTTCAGCAGGATGAAAGAGATGCCAAGGTTTGTCTATCATCAGGTCACCACTTTATGTTACCCTGCTTAAAGTAAGGAGGTTGGTCTATCAGCTGTTATATCAAGAAGAGGACACACTTTGATGGTCTCCTTTTCCTCCCATGAGCCTCAAATCCTAATGTAAAGACCAGGCCTGGGAACTATTGCTAATAAATATTTTTAAAGAGGAATTAAATAGAGGCATTTGTTTGTGGCCTGTTTGCCTGAAATATTTCTTAAACCAGGGATTCTGAACTTGAGGGCCTGTGAACACACAGAAACACATGTATGTATGTGTATACACACACATACATATATATATACACACATATGCATATGCATATATATGGATAAATATGTCTGGGTATATAGATAGATAACTATAGTATAATTGGTTTTCTTTGTAACTATTTTATTTCCTATTCTGAGATCAGCATGCTTCATTGGACTTGTTGCTTTGTTCTTTGTTTTTGAAGATCGCCAATGATGTCGTAGGATGATTTCTTGATGTGTTAGAATTGGATTTAAATGAGGCCGAGTTTCACAAAGTCAACAGCTTCACTCTCTTTTCCAGAGTCACCAAAGTCTAGTAGTAAGACAAAAGTCAAGATGATTGGCCATGACCTGGGATGCAGTGGGTGACCTTGATGTCTTTGCTATCTGACTGAGCTCTAAGCTCTCCACAGCATCTTCTTCAGCCACTTAGTGGGCATTGGAACAAATTATTCTCATCTGCCCATTCAGTTAGGAGAAGTTTTCCATGTTTTTCACACTCCCTTAACTCCGCAATGGGTTTGGGGCCTATCAGTTACCCTAAACCTGGTTTGGTCCATCTGCTGAGATCGTTTACTGGGTGTGGTCACTGTACATGCTATAGCTTCTTGGAGCCACAGGTGAAAGTTGAGTGCCAGGTAGATATCCAAAGTGAATGAGCAGCCCTGGCACCAGAGATGTTAGTCTTCCTTGAACACCCTACACACCACAGCCTATGTAGGACTACTAAAGGGGTCAATGACATAAAAGGCTAAGAGATAAACAAAACTTAAATATTAATGTAAATAAAACCAAAAGCTCACAAGGAAATCTCAAAATGGTTAATGGTTTATGATTAGCCACTGCCTACTGTTGTGGAGTGAAAGCTCTTTCAGGGGTTTGTGGGTGGGTTGTATACTTCATAGATAGAGCAAATGAGATGAGGATGATGATGGTGATGATGACAGAATTTATTTAACAAATTGAACATTTAACAAATACGTAAAGTTTTGTGAAGCTCTTTATTTGACTCTCACAGTGAATCCTTTGAGGTAGTTATTGTTATTATCCCCATTTTATACATGAGGAAACTGAGGGTGAGAAAGCTTAAGTGACTTGCCCAGGGTTATTTGACAATCAAGTGTTTGGGGCAGGATTTGAACTCATTATTTTTCTGGCTCCAAGTTCATCTTTTCTTGCTGTGCCAGCTGTCTTTAATGTCCATTTGTTGAAGAGATCCAGCTCTGCTTGAGTATCCCTAGTTCCTAGAACTGTGCCCTGAACACAGTAGGAGTCTAATAAGTATTTGTTGTTGTTATTGCTATGCAAGGTCATGTTGGAACCAAATGTACGGTGTCTGAAGAATTCAAATTCTGGCTCTGATGCTTACTGCCTGTGTAACTTGTGTCCAGGCACTTAATCTCTCCCGCCTTAGCTTTTGAATTTTTAGAAAGTGGTTGGATTTGATTATCACTAAATGTCCCTTCCAGTTCCAAAGTCTAGTAACTAGAATTGTTGAAAGAAAACAAATAAACAAAAAACAACTCTTGTTGCAGTGACAGTATTGGCCATATGGCCTAAAGTCCTCTAAGACAATGGCATTCTTTAAAAAAATGAAATCATTTTTAGACATCTTACAACATAAAGGCCTGAAGACAGGAGTCACCTAGCATAAATGTTTCAAGCATGTTACTTCCCACCCCCTCCAATTTGATTTCAAGCTCCTTGAGGACAGGTACACACTTTATACTTATTCTGTATATCCTATAGTGCTAATACAACGAAAGGCAAATATTGGCTTTTAATAATTCCTCTTTTTGGATTAATATAGGATTTTTTTCAGATCAAAGACTTAGAGATGGAAGGGATCCAAGAGTCCATATAGTCCAAACCTTCATTTTGTAGATAAGGAAACTGTGGTCAGAGAACTCAATTGCAATTTCCAAAAGCACAGGACTGAGTGGCAGAGTCAGAAGGAAACTTTGGTTCTTTTGATTCCAAATCCTTGGCTTTTCCCATGATACCTAGAGGCTTCTCTTTGCAGAAAACACATCCTTTGAACTGTAGGAGCAAGGACTCCCGTTTGCTGGATACTATCATCAACAAAACCATGGAAAATTCCATTCTCCACCTTGAGGAACCTTTTGGTTGATGTCTTTATAGAGACTAAGCATGGGACCATAAGGTTATCTTAGCCCACTTTTCTTAGGCCTATCTCAACACATATTCTCTCTGTCTCTCTCTGTCTCTCTCTCTGTCTCTCTCTCTCTGTCTCTCCCCAAAGTATTTTCCTCATAACAACCCCATGAGAAGAGTAATGCAGACTTATTTATATCCATCTTACTGATATGGAAACTGAGGTTCTAACAGGTTAAATGACTATTGATGAGCACACATCATCAATCCTGCTGAAGGTAGGATTCATACCTGGGTCTCCTGTCTTCAACATTCTTCCCCAAACACTATACTTCCTCTTCCATGAAGATGCCATGTAGCTCAAGCCCAAGAAGATCATTCATTCCCCCTTCTTGAGGCCTCCAGGCAAAATGAGAAAATCACATCATTCAGATAAGAGTCCTTTTTACTGTGGTCACTCAGGAAAATGGCATTCCTGTCTCAAATTAAGAATTAATGACAGAAGAATAAATAAGTAAACTGAGGCAGTCATAGGAATAAGTTGGCTATATCAGTGATACCCAACTTCTTTTTTCTTGCCCTTATGACTCATTCTGCAGTGTCTTGTATTTGTGACATTATCTTTTCAGTTGTTGAAGCATTTTCCAACTCAGCTGGAGTTTTTGAATCATTTTCCTTTACACCTTGACATTTTGTTATTGAATTGGAGTCAATTTTATTATTTGGCCATTTTTCTTTTTTAATCAGCCTTACTATTATTTTTTTCTGTGAAGTTTTTCATGTGATCGGGCCTTTCTGAATCACTCTTTGTTGTTTGTTTTTGTTCATTTGGTCTATCAGGCTCATTCTCTCTATTTGAGATGATAGAGAGGAGCTGGACTCCGATATGGCCTCTTGCTCAGCCTTCTTACCAGAAGTCTGGCATCCATCATTCAGAGTAGGAATTTCTTGCAGAAGAACAAATCAGATGCATGAGTGAATCAGCCATGTGGCACAGAAGACTGTGGCTGAGTCTACCAATGTTCGATGCAGCAGATTTGGACATGGCTGACTGATCTCTGCTTTTTGAAGACACAGACTTGGATTCAGCTTTCTGTTCTGCTCCTGAGGGAGTTACTTTGAGCACCAGTGAACTAGGCCACTCAAAAACCCGTGTTTGTACTGGTTCCTGTCATGGTTATAGAGCAAAGAATATTGGGTTTCGTGACAGGACTTAGCTCTGCTATTTATCATCTGTGTGAACTTCTGGAAGTTCCCTCCCCTCTCTGGATCTTAATTTCCTCATCTGAAAAATGAGGGTGACTGGATGATCTCTAAGTTCTTTTTCAGCTCTCGTGTTCTATAAAATCAGTGAGAGGTTATAAATAGACATACAGTGAAAGATACTTGGAACCACTAGCCCCTCAGAGGGTAGCAAAACTGAGAGCTAGCATTCATAGAACATTTAAAGTTTGCAAGATGTTTTACAAATATTATGTCATGTGATCCTCAAAGCAACCTTGGGAAATAGGTAATATCATTCTATATATATATATATATATATATATATATATATATATATATATATATATATATATATATATATATATATATATATATATATACATACACACACATATTATTAAATATTTCCTAATTACATGTAAAAATAATAAAAAGAATCATTTAAAAATTTTCAAGCTTCAAAATCTTTCTCTCCATCATACTCTTCCTTGAGAAGGCAAGAAATGTTATATCTATTATACATGTGAATTCATGCAAAACATTTCCATATTAACCGTGTTGCAAAAGAAAAAAAGACAAAAATCCCTAAGAAAAATAAATTAAGAAAAAAGTATTCATTAATCTGAATTGAGTTCATCAGTTTTCTTTCTGGAGGTAGATGGCATTTTCCATTTTGGGTCCTTTGCAATTGTCTTGGATAATTGTTTGTTTAAATTTAATTTAAATTTATTTTCCTCAATTACGTGTAAACAAAAAAAATTGACATTCACTTTTAACAAAAAAATGAGTTCTATATCCTTTCTCTCCCCCTCTCCCTTCAGAATTTATCAGTTATTTTTCTTTTATATTAGCCAATCATGTAGGTGTGAGGTGATGGTTTAGAGTTGTTTTAATTTGCATTTGTCTAGTTAGTAGAGATTTAAAACATTTTTTAATGACAGCTTTGTTTCTTTTTCTGAAAACTACCTGTTCAGATCTTCTGATCATTTATCATCTGGGGAATGTTCTTATTTTTATAAATTTGGCTCAGTTCCATATATATTTGAGAAATGAGGGCTTTATCAGAGAAATTTGTGGGAAAACTTTTTCCCGAATTACTGTATTTCTTCTAATTTTGGCTCATTAGTTTTGTTTGTGCAAAAGCATTTTAATTTTATGTAATTAAAATAATCTACTTTATTTCCCATGATCTTCTCTATGTCTTGTTTGGCCATAAACTCTTCCCTAATCATAGATATGACACGTATACTTTTCCATGTTTCCCTAGGTTTTCTTAAGATATTTATGATTAAAACATTTATCCATTTTGACCTTATCTTGGTACAGTATGTTTCTGCCAAACTGCTTTCCAGTTTTCTTAGAAATTTTTATAAAATGGTGCAACAACACTTTGGCTAGCAGCAGCTGTTGGAGTGTCAGATCCAACAAGATCAGCAACAAGAGATGCCAACACTGGTTCTTTGATCTGCTTTACTAAGGAAAGTAACTTTAAGGGGTTAACAATCTCACTTTAATCAAACATACATATATAACTCACTCAGTTCAGGAGGAAAAGCCAGCACCATGAACTTGAGAGCAAATACAAATAGGAATTATAAACATCAGCAGAGAGACCTTGTCTGATTTAAATCACAATTCATAGTGACCAGGGAAGCATCAACAGCTGGGTTTACAAGCTGAAGGGCTGTTAACAACGGCTGCCCAGAGTCTCTTCAAGTTACAGGACACTCTTCCAGTGAGTGAGAGCCCCAAAGTCAAACACCAACTTCAGAACTTATATACCCATCTCAGGGCTCTGGGGCACTTGATTACCTCAGTGCTGAGAAGCACTCAAAGAACAGTGAAAAGTCCCATTTTGCTGGCCATTCCATTTGAAAGGCAAGACTCATCAAAGGTTCTTAATTGCCTCAGCATTCCAAAGGAGAAGACAACAAAAAGTCCTGCTTCAATTACCATTACATTGTCTTAGTGCAGAGAAACACTACAAGGCAAAGATCCCATTTTATCTGCCCCATGCAAACAAGGTTCAGAATCATTAAAGACACTTAAGAGAAGAATAGCAAAAAGCCCTTCTCTGGTTACCACTAGAAATGGTGAGATCTTGTCCAAAAGTTTGGATATTTCAATTTATCAAACCCTAGATTACTGTAGTAATTTACTATTGTATACCTAATCTATTCTACTTATCCACCACTCTATTTCTTAGCCAGTACCAACGCATATATGTTTAATATTAATATGACTTCATTGTCTATGGTTCTCTTTAAGTAGGTGTAGTTTATTTGCTTTTTCCTTTTAATCATATATATATATATGTTCTTCTTTTTCTTTTTTTTTTGCTTTCACTTTGTCTGAGATCATGATTGCTACCCCTGCCTTTTTTACTTCAACTGAAACAGAATGGATTCTGATTGAGCCCCTTATTTTAACTCTCTGTGTGTCTCTCTATTTGAAGTGTATCTCCTATAGACAACATATTGTTGGATTCTGGTTTCTAATATATTTTACCATCTACTTCCATTTTATGGGTTAGCAGTCAGAGGTGGGGAACTTGCGGCCTCAAGGCCACATGTGACCTTCTAGGTCCTTGGCTACAGAATTTTGATTGAGTTCAAGTTTTACAGAACAAATCCTTTTATTAAGGAGATTTGTTTTTTGAAGTTTGGATTTAGTCAAAGGGCTACACTTGACCTAGAGGCCTGCATGTGTATCCCTTTTTCTCACCCCTTTAATTTTATTTTTTGGGAGATTTTCCCAACATAAGCCCCTATGTTTATGTAAACTCCTTTTAACTGCCCTAATAATGATATATTTCTTGGGAGTTTCATGTGTTATATTCCCACGTGGGAATGTAAACAGTTTAACTGAACCTTATGATTATTCTTTCCTGTTTACCTTTTATGCTTCTCTTGAGTCTTGTTTTTGAATGTCAAATTTCCTATTCAACTGTGATCTTTTTATCAGGAGTGCTTGAAAATCCTCTATCTCATTAAATATCCATCTTTTCTCTTGAAAAATTATGCTCAGTTTTGCTGGGTAGGTGCTTCTTGGTTGTAATCCTAGCTCCTTTGCCTTTCAGAATATCATATTCCAAGCTCTCCAATTCTTTAACACAGAAGCTGCTAAATCTTGTGTCACCCTGACTGTGGCTCCATGATATGCGTATTGTCCTTTCTGGCTGCTTGCAGTATTTTCTCCTTGACCTGAGATCTCTGGAATTTAGCTGAGTTTCATTTGGGAATGTCTTTCAGGAGTATTCTTTCAATTAAAATAATGGTGAAGTTTTCCTTGATAAGTTCTTGAAATATGATGTCTAGGCTCTGTATTTGATCATGGTTTTCAAGTAGTCCAATTATTATTAAATTATCTCTCCTCAATCCATTTTCCAGCTCAGTTGTTTTGCTAATGAGGTATTTCACATTTTCTTCTATTTTTTTATTCTTTTGACTTTGTTTTATTGTTTCTTTTTGTCTCATAGAGTCATTAGCTTCCACTTACCCAATTCTAATTTTTAAGGAATTATTTTCTTCAGGGAATATTTATACTTCTTTTTCCAATTGATCAATTTTGCTTTTTAAGAAGTTCTTTTTTTTCAGCAAATTTTGTGCCTTGTTAAACCATTAGTCCAATTCTGTTTTTTAAAGTGTCATTTTCTTCAATATTTTTTGTGATTTTTATGTTTGTGTTGTCTAGTTCTTTCAATTGTATGCAACTCTTAGTGACCCTATTTGGAATTTTCTTGGCAAATACACTGGAGTGGTTTGCCATTTCCTTCTCCGGCTCATTTTACATATGAGAAAACTGAGGGGAACACAGTTAAGTGATTATCCTAGAGTCACATAGCTAGTAAGTATCTGGGGCCAGATTTAATCAGGTTGATGAGTCTTCTTGACTCCAGACCTGACACTCTAATTATTGTGACTCCTTTGCTGGCTTGTTAATTCTCTTATCATAATTTTCTTCCAATACTCTAATTTCTTTCCCTAATTTTTCTCTATCACTCTTCTCTCTCTTTTTTAACCCTTCCAGGAATTCTTGTTGGGCTTGGCTCTAATTAGCATTTTTCTGTGAGTCTTATTTGGTAGCTTTTTTCATATTGATGTCATCTGAGTTTATGTCCTAGTCTGTCCTGCCACTATATTAGCTTTTTATGGTCAAATTCTTTTTTTTTCTACTTGCTCATTTTCCAGCCTACTCTCTGCCTTTGAACTTTGTGTTAAAGTTTGGCTTTACTCACCTGTGATGGGGAGATACTCTCCAAACTTCACATTTTTTCGTGGTGCTGTTTTCAGAGCTAGTTCTAGGAGTCTGCAAATTTTTGGTGCTTCCAAGGTGGTATAATCTCGTGAGAGGTATGGTTACTGCTCTCCTGGTCTGCACTCTGGTATTTACCAAGGAAAATTCCCTGGTCCCCTGTAGCTAAGTGCAACAACACTCCTCTTTGGCTTGAAATTATAGCCAGGGCCCCCTGCTCTTTTGTAACTACCAGTGCTCCTTTCCATCCTGGAAGTGCAGACCAGAATTGAAAATGGGCAATGGAGTTGCCAATGAGCACCAACTTTACTTAGTGCCAGCAAATGGACCCCTGAAATAATTTTATGACCAGTAGTCTTACCCCCTTACTGTCTCTTGACTGAGAGCTCTCAAACTTGCTGCTGCTGCCATGTCTTTTCATAATTTTCTCCCTTTGCTTTCATTTCTTTATGTAATTTTTCCTCTACTACTCATTAGATTTTGAAAATAATTTTTAGCTCTTTCAGGTATTCTTGGGCTTATTTCCAGTTCACTTTTTTTTCCCTTGGAGGGTTTGCTTGTAGCTGGTTTGATTTCATTGGGTTCTTCTGAATTTGTGTCTTAATCATCCTTGTCACCATAGTGACTTTTTATGGTGAGGTTCTTTTTCTGTTGTTTGCTAATTTTTCCACTCTATTTCTTGATTTTTAACTTTATGTTAAAGTTGGGCTCTGTGATGCCAATCAGTGATTAAAGATCTTTCCCATCTATTCAGTAGGCCTCAGGTGGGGCTAGTTAAGGGAAGCTTGATTAGACATTTGTTTGTAGGTAGGCCTACACCCTTCACTTATTAGGCACTACGCCCCAGGCCTACACTCTTTCCATGATTGTATGTGAAGCCATTGAGCCCTAAAAAGGGTGTATATACCCAGAAGGTAGCCATTGTAAGGTCAGAATTCAGAATTCAGCCCAAGGAGAAGGATTAAGAACTCTTAGTTGAGAGAACTGCAGAGAGATAGGGGAAACCAGGGAGCTGCAGAGACCAGAGAACTGAAGGGGGAGAGAACACAGTCAAGCAGACAATTGGGATTCATGAGTATTTATGGGAAGGCCCCAGCAGGGGGGAAAGTTACAGGATGACTTGGTTCTTTGCTGTAATGTTGTGTTATAATTTGCTTGTTGTTACATTGAGGTGGACTTACTGGTTTTGGAATACAATTACTGCTATGTCGAATTGGGGTCATTGGTTCTGAGATTTGATTCTCTGGTGTCCAAATAAATGTTATACTTCCCCTGACTTCTACCTAGAGAATCTCATATGCTTTGTGATTCCAAACTATACAGGCATGTTCATGGTCATTTTCTTTTCTTTTCTTTTTTTTGTCAGGGCAATTGGGGTTAACTGACTTGCCCAAGGTCACACAGCTAGTACATGTGTCAAGTGTCTGAGGCCATATTTGAACTCAGTCCTCCTGATTCCAGGGCCAGAGCTCTACTCACTGCACCACCTAGTTGCCCCAGGTCATTTTCTAGGTCATGAATCTTGCCTCACTGAGATTGGCTCTGTTCCTGTCATTGTGTTGTGCATGGGGGAGTGACATTGTCTCAAGCTTCAGGCTTTTCTCACCATTGTTTTCAGAGCTAGTTCTGAAGATTTGGAAGTTTTTTGGTGCTTTTGAGGGAGTATAATCTGGAAAAGAAATGTGGTCACTGTTCTTATGGTCCTTACCCAGGAATGGACTTTAATCTTTTTGGATTGTAAAGATAGTTCGCCTTAGGTCCCCTGTTCCCTTGGGATCAGAAACAATAATGATTCTCAGAGTTACTGATCTCTTGGGACTGGAGATAATATTGTTCCTCAGGGTCCCTGATCTCTTGTGACCAAATGTAATACTGTCCCTCAGTACTTCCATTGCCTCCTGACTGAAAGTGCTCTTCTCCACTCTTGAGCTGTGACTCAGAAGTGGGTATTTGCAATGGATTTGCTAGAGAGCATCTGGTCTTGAATTAATACTATCGCATGTTTCCCCAGTAATCTCTTTCTAACCCAGTTCCAGGTCCCTTTACTGTCTCTCTTTCTATCCCAAGTGCTTAGCAGAGTGCCAGACACATAGTAGGTACTTAATAAATATTTGTTTACTGACTGATTTCATAGCCAGTTCTCTTTTAATTATGCCAGGCTAACTTCAAAATGTGTTCACTAGATGTTCTTCGAATTTGGTACTGCACATATCACCTCAAAAACCATATGCACAACCATACTGTATAGCTGGATTGTGCTCCTTCCTCACTTCTGTGTCTCAGAATTTATGTCTTTCATGGATTAGCTATATGACAACTTTCACATAATTATCTTTTAGCTTCCTGGTTGCTAATACTCTCTCTTTCATTAGTTTACATTGTACATTTCTCCACAGGCTATATACCCCCTCACCCCACCCTACCCACTTAGTATGTATGCTCCTTAAGGACAGGGACGAGATTTGTGTCCCCAGTACACGACACAAATCTTTGAGCTTTATCAATGTTAGTTGAATCAGAGCACACTAAGAGAATAAACATTTATTGTAAGGGAAATGCTGATACCAAGCTGACTGGAGTAAAGAAAGCATGAGCAGGAGTGGGAAATGAATGTAAACTAGCTAGAATTGGAGTAGATAGAAGAGTCAAGACTAAGTGAGAGTGATTCATTGTAAAGTCTCAAGTGAAGGGCTGATGATAAAAGTGGTCATTTTGGAATATAAAATTGGCAGGTATTTCTATGATGGATTAAAAGCTGATAGGATCACAGTATTTAGAGGTAAAAAGGATCAATCAATCAACCTGCATTTAATAAGCACCAGGCACTGTGCTACATGCCAGGGATACAAATGCTGACAATGAAACAGTCTTTACTCTCAAGGAGCTTACTAACATTCTAATGGAGGAGACCATAAGTATACCTAGTGGTAAATACCTACAGTGTACATATTAAATAGCACCACTAGATTTAGAGATAGAAGGGATTCTGTCCATTGTCTGAGTCCTTCCCCCCACACCTGTTTCACAGTTAAGGAGACTGATGTTCAGATTTGGAAAGTGACTTGTCCACATCACAAAGATAGTAAGAAACAGAAATGGGAAACGGTTCTTAGGCACCACCAAATCCAGTGTCCTGTCCATTAATGCAAGAATCCAGAGTCAGGGAGAAGGTTGTGACCATAGGAAAACATAAAGAGAAGATATGACTTTGTGTTTCTCTATAAATAGAAGATTCTTCTCCTATGCCCATTTTATTTTATTTATTTTTTGTGCGCACTTCATTAAGAGTGACCCTTCAGTGTGTAAATTTCCTTTACTGATATAGATCAGCAATTCTCTATAATTTATACTGATAGAAAGTTGTGAGTAGAGGGAGCAGTGAATAGTTAAATGGCAAATCCTTTGTCACTCGGCTAATTCATCTGAGTGGCAGCATTTGAACTTAGGCTCCATGACTCCAAAACTGTCCCCATATCTACGATATCAAACTGCCTCTCTGTCTTCAAGATAAAGTGACCTAATATTATAGTAAGGGAAATTCACCCAGAACTTAAGATATTCTTCAAGTCAGCATTTAAACATCTCCTCCCTTCTTTGGAACACAGAAAACAATGCTTACCAGTAGATAAATGTCTGTAGAAAAAGCAAGTGATGGAAACTCCAGTTGCCATTGACCTCATATGTGTTTAGAAGCTGTATTTTCTGTAGAGATCAATGATGTATAAAAAATTTATCCTAATGAATTCTATACAGACATTATTTATTCTTCCTCCACTGAGCATTTTCTTGTCAATAAAGCAGATGGTTGAGCACAATTACTTCTCTAGCAAAACTGTAAATACACAGTATGATTTTTCTTCCTCTTGTCTTACTTCCACAATGCCTTGATTCCTTCCCAGTTCATCACCAACATATTTCAAAAGGTGGTGAGAAGTCTTTTTTATTTATGCTGGTAGATGAGGTTGGTAGACTTTCATCAAGAAGGCACTGCTATCAATACATGCTCAGTGACCTTACTCAACTGCTCTGACTTAATGGAATTTTCAAGTGTATGACGGGGGATTGTGTTAAGGATTTGCAGTCAGAAGACCTGTGATCCAATTCCAGTTCTGTTCCTTGCTAGATGTTTGCAATAAATCAATTCAAATATGGGTATGTTTCCTTTTCTATAATATGTGTGAGGTGGAAAAGATGACCCCAAAGGAACCATCCAGCATGATGTGTGTGATCTGGGTAGTTTGGGGCTGTGTAGACATAGACTCAATCTTAATGCTGCTTTCCAGGAAGAGGAAGTTTGGCCCTAAGTCAATTACTTACTTTTATCCAAATAGTTTTTTACAAGATTCCTTCCTTCCTTCCTTCCTTCCGTCCTTCCTTCCTTCCTTCCGTCCGTCCTTCCTTCCGTCCGTCCTTCCTTCCTTTCTCTCTCTCTCTCTCTCTCTCTCTCTCTCTCTCTCTCTCTCTCTCTCTCTCTTTCTTTTTCATCAATCTTATCTTTCATAGTCTTTTAAATTTTAGTGGCAACCTCAGGACCAGATGTTTTTCTGTGAGATTACTATTGACAATGGCTTTTTCTTCTCCTATGTTTCTCTCTGATTATTCTCACCCACTTAGCTTAGTCTGTTATTTCCAGCTACACAAAAAATGTGTGGTTGCTATAGGTAAAAGAGCGAGGATGGAGTAAAGGGTAGAGATTAGAAGAGAAAAATAAGGGAAGTGGAGTTAATGAGTCTTCTCTCTCTTTGGTTAGCAGTTTCTAGAGCTATCAATAAAAATTTATGTGTCTGGGAAAAGAGGTGTAATATCTGTGTCAAGGGTGGGGTTGTAGATGGGGCAAAACACACTCAAGGATTGCTGTGTGAGTGGGCCCTTTATGGAGGCAGGAAGTCCAGTGGCAGAAAGCTCACCTGGAGTGGGGCTTTGTAATGAAGAGATTAATCAGTAAATCAATAAGAATTTATTAAGTACCTACTATATGACAGGGATAATGCCAAGTTCTGGGGACAAAAGAAGAGGCAAAAGACAGTCTAAACCCCAAAGGAACTTAGAGTCTACTGGAGGAGACATGCAAATGAATACATGGGAAATACTTAACAGAGGGAAAACATTGGAATTAAGAGGAGTTGGGAAAAGCTTCCATTAAAAGATGGGATTTTATTTGGGACTTAAAGAGTAAGTAGTGACATCAGTAGGTGGAACAGAGGAGGAAGAACATTCCAATCCTGGGGGGCAGTCAGAGAAAATTCCCGGATCCAAGAGATGGAATGTCTTGATAATGGACCAGCCAGGAGGCTATTGTCATTGCATTGAAGAGTATATGTTGGAGATAAGGTCTAGGTTATATAAGCCTTTGAATCTCAAACAAAGGACTTTGCATTTGATCCTGGAGGCAATCAAGAGGTCTTGAGTTTATTGAGTAGAGGATGACATGATCAGGCCTGACTTTTAGGAAAATCACTGTTCTGGCTGAATGGATTGGAGAGGGGAGAGACTTGAGGCAGGCAGATGCCCAGCATGTTATTGCGATAGTCCAGGCATGAGTTGATGAGTGCCTGCATCATGGTTGTGGCAGTGTCAGAGGAGAGAAAGGGAGATATTAGACAGATGTAAAAAAGGTGAAATCAATAGCCTTGGCAACAGATTGGATGTGGGGAGAAGGTTAGGGTTAGAGAGAGAGTGAGGAGTTCAGGATGACTCCTAGGTTGTGAGCCTGGGCTAGTGTGAGGATGGTGATGCTTTCTATAGTAATAGGGAAGGAAGGAAGGGGAAATGTTTAGGGGGAAAGATGAAATCTGAGTGATAGAATCAGCTGTGCCTAGGGATGCTGTAAGACTTCTGTACTTCTTCAATGCTGTCAATGCCCTCTAAATTCTAGTCCTCTGGCACAAAACTCTGGTGACCCTGCCCTAGTTCAGGCCCTGCCCCACCCGATTCCTCAATTCTCCATCTCCCAGCATGCATACCACCTTAGAAAATGATAGCATGGCAATCTTCTTCCCAACTTTCTAGAAATAAGGAAAACAGCACAGATGGCAGAAACAAGAACACTTCATTCACAGAACATAGATTTGTTTTTTAGAAATAAACCTAAGATCAGGTTTAGCCAGTTTATCAAATTGCTTGATTCCTTTTTCATTTCTCCTTAAATCTCCTAAGTATAAAGTGATATTCAACACTCTTAGAATGTTAGAAGGGGTTTGTGTTGTATTTTATAACTATTCATAGGGCTTTCTCCTTTTTTATTTTCCCCAAGAATAAATATCTTTACCTTCTTGAAAACCTAACACTCCAGTTCTAGGCTTACCTCCCTCTTATTAATTACCCAACCAGCCAAAGTGAAGATTGAAAAGTCTAGCCATTTTGAATAAGCATGTTGTCGGAAGCTTGGAAAGTGAGGTGCCAGGGGGCAGAAAGACCTGAGCATACAGAAGGCTTCTGGTTCCCAAGGGAAAAATGCTGTAAAGCCCAAGGTAGTCAGAGATACAAAACGTGACCAACAGGAAAAGAAGGCAGCCTCATAACTGAAGATTTAAAAAGGAGATGTTGAGTCTACCAGCAGGCATTAATGCCCAATGGGAGTAATTTGAAGAGTCCAACCAACAGAACTCAGCATTGGAGAGGGTGATGAACAGCATGGCAAACTTGGCTTGGGTATTGGGTGTTAGAATTTTCCATAGGGCAGTAAATTAATGCAGAGCAGTTACAAAAGAGACCAATAGAACCTCCAGTTATTATGACTGAAGGGATCACTCTATCTTATAACTTGCATATTCAACTCAACAAACATTTTAAACATTAACTGCTGCATGCTGGACACTGTACTAGGCACTGGGGACACAAAAGCAGGAAGGAAAAACAGCTCCTGTTCTCAAGGAGCTTATGCTACTCTCTGTTTTATTATGATCTTTCAAAAGTCATTGACAGTGACCAAAATCACAGCTGACTAATTCCTTCCTCACCTAAGGATAGAGTTCATGTGGACCAGGGGACTGGAATTCTTCAAGGACAGTTAAGAGCTGCTTTCTTATTATCTCTTTGGTTCTCTAGGATATCAGTTCCCCATTAGCCATTTTTGTTCTACCATGCTCAGTATTCTGCTTAGTCTAGGTAAATCTAGATGCAGCCTGTTAGCTAGACATAGACACATAGAAAACCAGAAATAGAGAGACATATAAGTACATAATTTCCACACTGTTAAGATGGAAAGAGGAACAAAGGTTGGATAGGTCCTTTGCTTGGGGTGAATGGGACCTTATGATATCTGAGAAGAGGGAGAAGGCTGAGATGCTCAATTTTTATTTTGTTTCTATTTTATCTGTTAAAGAAAATGACCTTTACACTGGAAATAATAGAACCAAGATGAATACCAAGAAGCTGACATGCAAACTAAGGAAAGGATTTGTAAGAGAGCACCTTCTTGGCCTTAATGAATTCAAGGCACCAGGCCAGATGCACTTCATCCTCTAGCCCTGAGAGAAGTGGAAGATATGACAACTGAAACGACGTCCATATAATAGACCTGGTCTCAAGAGAGTTGGGCCAGAGAACCCATCTTACACATAGAGCCTTGTCTGGGCTAACCTTGGGCCCTTCACTTCTCTAGGAACTCCTGGAGAGACTCTCAACTTACACCTTGCAATCTTGGATACCCTAGTTGGTGGGATCTAATGAAACTGGTAAAAAGGTGGATTAAGACCTTAATTTTCCATTTGATTTTTTTCCAACATATGTCCCTTCACGATTCAGTTCCATTTGACTTAATTTTACAAATTCTGTTTGTTGATTCATTGAGTATTTAGAAACTGGTACCGTATAACTGAAACCTGTGTAAGTAGTGAAGTTGAGTCTAATAAGAGAAACATGGAGATTAGATCAATAGAATGATGGTGCCTAGCTGAAAAGTATTCATTTTATTTCTTTTTTCATTTAAACACTTAGGCTGCTTTCCTTGTTGTGAAATCAATATGCCCCACTACTGAGTGTATGCTTAGGGACCTGAAGTACTTGACTGTTTCACTATATTTTTTTCAGTTTAGCCTTCTTATCCTCTCAGGTGAGTTGGAATTCCATTTAGGTAATTCCTTGCAGTGACCAGGATCCACTGAGGAAAATTTCAAGTCTCCTTTGAAATAAGAATTCAATGGAATTTTTCTGGACTTCTTTGGTATTGGGACCCCTGGAGAAATTTTGGACTGCTTTGTGTAGAAAGGGATACCTAAAAAATTCTGTCCAGGTTCCAGTTGGATTGCCTTATATGAAGAAGTAATCATGGCTATGTTTTCATTTAGGACATTTGTTTTATTGTTGCAGAGTGAGGGAGTGATATACAGTCCATCCCAGATCTCTAATACTTGGGTGTAGAGAGCATCACTTGCCCTGGCATTGAGATAGGGGCTCAACATTCTTGAGATGGGAATTTTCATTTTCTTTCTTTTCTCTCCCAGATTATTCATTGACTTATTAAACCCATTCTATGAGTGAAGATCCAGAGCTGGTGGGTGGTGGTGTAGAGGAACAGGGAGAGGATCTGTTTTCCCCTCTAGCTTTCTCTGGAACCCAGGGTAATCTCCAGGCACCCAGTGCAGGTGGTTTGGGTTTCTTACCTGAGAATGAGGCAAGAATTCCAGTTAACTCCAGGTCCTCAATCTCTTTGCGAAGAGCTCTGTGTGGTCAGCAGATCTCTATAAGGACCGGGTTTCTTTCTGAGATAGGAAACTTGTTTTTGTTTCTTCTTTTCTTTTTGCTTTGGAGTCAAGAAAGGCCATTGTAGTAGCAAGTTAGGCACTTGCTGAATACTGATCAAACACCAATATTAGATAAACTTTGGGAAGTGATCCTTGCTTATGAAATCTGCAAAACTTTATATTCGGGGAGAATTGTGGATTTTGCCAGTACTGCGTGAGATAGCACCCCCTTGCCCATTTTGAGATACTTCCCTGTATGGCACTGTGGAAGCAAGTGAAAGTGCATTTCTGATGGCTCCTCAGACACCCCAGGGGACTGTTCTGGATTAAGACCACGGGTGAAGTCTTTGAAATGCATGTCTGCCAATTTGTCAGGCAAGTTTTTCAAACGAGGGGAGATATGACAGACTTGGGTCTGAGATAGTGGAGCCAGCACATACATGTTGCATAGAGATATGTGAAAGAGCACAGAAAGCTGGAGGGCCACCCCAAAATTAGAACACATCCTCAGTTTTTCCAAACCAGGAAAGAAAACAGTCTGCAAACTATAGGTTAGTGAGCTTGATCACCAGTCTCATTTCTTAGAAAATTGCTGAAATAGATCATTAAAGAAATAATTGTCAATATTAAAAGGGAAGTGCATTACAAAGAGCCAGTATGGCTTAGTTATTAACAGATCATGCCAGACTAACCTTATTTCATTCTTTTTCTTTTTTAACATATTACTAAACTAGAAGATGAGGGAAAAGCAGCAGATATTTTGTTGTTCAGTTGTTTCAGACATGTTCACCTCTTTGTGATGGTATTTGAAGGTATTCTTGACAAAGAAAATAGAATATTTTACAGATGAGGAAACTGAGGAAGACAGGGTTAAGTGGCTTGTCCAGGGTAACACAACTAATAAGTGTCTGATGGATTTGAACTCAGGTGTTCCTGAGTCTTGTCTAGGTCCTCTATCTAATACATTACCTAGCTGGTATGGATATAGACACTTAGATTTTACAAAGCTTTTAAAAATCTCATTTAATATTTTATTTTTTCCCAATTACATGTAAAAAGAATTTTAACATTCTTTTTAAAATTTTATTTTGAGTTCCAAATTCTCCCATCCCTCCCTTCCCTCCCTTTCCCCCCCATTGAGAATGAAAGCAATTTGACATGTAGGTTATACATGTATAGTCATGCAAAACACATTTCAAGATTTTACTAAGCTTTTGATAAAATATGGTTTGCTATTCTTGCGAGGAATATGGAAATATATAGATTCAATAATAATACAATTAGATGGACACAGAACTGGTTGGATGGACTTTCTCAAAGACCAGGTGTTAATAGTTCAACATCTCTGTAACAGGAGGTCTTTAGTGGAATGCCACAGGGATCTGTGCTTAGCCCTGTGCTGTTTGAAGTCAGATCTTCCTGTCTTTAGGTCTTTCTCCCTATCCATTGTGCCACTTAGCTGCCTTAGAAGCTAGATGGCCTCTGTCTGGGGATGTTTTTGAATGGTTTCTTGGTCAGGTATGGATTGGACTTAATGCCCTCCTAGAGTCCTTCCAACTCTGAAGCACTGATCCTTTGGTTCCATGGCAGCCAGGAATCCAAGTGTAAGAGCAAGCAAAGTGGAGCTTTTTGTTGTCTTTTGTTTTGGAGTGCTTCTCAGCACTGGGGCAATCAAGTGCCTTTGACTGAATCTTGTCTTTGTTTGTAGGAAGGCTCTCACCCTTTTGCTAGTTAGGTCAGGAGAGGTGTGAAACCCTTGAGAGGTGTGAAACACTCTGATCCTGAAGAAGTATATACATATACATATACATATACATATACATATACATACATACATACATATATATATATATATATATATATATATATATATATATATATATATATATATACTCCGAGGTTAGCATTTTGTTTGGGGATCACTCATTGGAAAAGTACTGGTGTGGAGACTTTGGGTAACCATTAGGGAGCCCCCCCAACTTTGAAAACCCAGATGTTGGTGCTTCTTTCTCTGGTAACTATGTATGTATAGCTTTGGTCAGACAGCTAGAAGCCTGTCCGTTTATTTGTGTTATTTTCTCTGTTTATATTTTCTATGTAATTTCTGTTTGTATTTGCTTGGAAGTTCAGGGTGCTGACTTTTCCCCCTGAACGAAGTGAATGATATATGTATGTTTAATTAAAGTGAGATTGTAAACCCCTTAAAGTTGCTTTCCTTAGAAAAGCAGATCAAAGAACCCATGCTAGTATGTGCTGGTGTTATTGGCCTTATGCCCCCACAGCAGCTGCAATCAGCATTGTTGTTACACCAAGCCACAGCTCAACCCAGAGAAATATAGAAAGGAATGCTAAGGCATTCTTAAGCAGCCCAGACTTTGGGCCTGCCACTTAGCTCCAGTCAAGAACCAAGGTGACAATGTACTTAAATGTCTTAAAGGGAGTGAACCTTTAGCTCTGCCAGCATGGCTCCTTTAATGTGTTTGAAATTATCCAGTCCAGTGAATAATTCACTACATGTACACTGTCAGAAATAGAACTGTCAATCAAGGTGGGCCTGATGATGACTCATTCATCAAATCTTTCTGTGTAATTCTTTACCTTTCAACCAGATGTTTGGAATCCTAGGGTGAACCTCAGAATATGGAATGTGAGGGTCCCCAGAAAGCAGTGAAGAGACCTCAGTGTGAGCTCGAGAAGGTGCTTGGGTACATGTTATGGAGCCATGTGCCCCAAATACGAGTACTGAGAACAATAACACCAAGCCCTAGCTTTTCAGGGATGCCTTAACACTTACAAATCTCTTACCTTATGAAAATTTGGAGACACTGATAGACTGACTGCTACATGACCAAGAGCCTGGGGTCAGTTTGATTCAGTTAAAAACAACATTTGGGAAATAGCCTCTCAGAGTTGGAAAGGACCCCAGAGACCATTGAGCCAAATCCTTTATCTATACATGAATCAGCTTTCCAGCCTGGTCAACAATTGTTTGTCCAATCTTTGCTCACAAACCTCCAATGATGGGGAACCCATTACCTTGGAAGGTATCTTGTTCTCCCTGTGGACAGTCTTACCTGTTGGCTTTTGCTCATTTCTTTGTTTTTTTTTCCCTCTGATATCAACCCTGAATGTCCCCTATGCAACTGCCTCCCATTGTTTGTGGTCTTATTCTCTAGGGCTAAGCAGTACAATTTTCTTCCTTCTACTTCGAAGGAAGGAAGCAAAGAAGGAAGGAAGAAATGAATGACCATGGAAGTAGCAAGTAAGTAAGTAAGGAAACAAACATTTTTGTACCTATTCTTTGCCAAGGCTGTGCTAGGCATATGATCCTCACAATAACCTTGTGAGTTGGGTGCTATTGGCACCTCCATTTTGCAGTTGAGGAAACTGAGGCAAATAGAGGTTACATGACTTTCACACAGCTAGTAAATGTCTGAGGTCAAGTCTGAACTCAAATCTTCCTGGTTTCAGGCTCAGGGTGAACCCTTATAATACTAGATAACAGCTCTCAGGTCTCCACTTCATTTACCGTCTTTTGAAGGAGCAAAACACAGCAAAAAAGTAGACAAACATAACAACAGCTAAGATATGATGTAATGACTGATTTACTTCTCCATCTATATATTATAATTCTTAGGGGTCCAGATCATATCAATTGATATTCTTATTACAAAAAAAATCAAAAGAGAAAAGTTGTAGGTCAATGGAAGGATGACTAAGGTCCTCCTTATAGGGACAAATGAAGAAACTGTTAGTTATTGTTTTCATGCATTCAAAGGCAACAGGAAACATCATCACATAGGATTTTTGGTAATCTAATATTGCAGAGCATGTGATAAAAAATTTACAAATACAGACATGAAAACCAATGCAATGTATGCATTGATGTCTTTTGCACAGGATGAACAGGTAGAGAAATTTCATAAGAATATTGATGAGATGCTCTAAATTGAGTCAACATATACTTTCATTTTTGGTAACCCATTCAAGTATAGATAGATGGAAGGAGTGTAAAAAATAGTTTAGAAAATATGTTTCAAAAGGAGAGAAGCCAAAGGTTCATGTATTACATAGATGTCTTCTACCTATGTCATGATTACTTTTTTTGGAAAGAAGAATCAGTAGGTGCTAGATTTGACAGGCCCTGAAAAGTATCAAAGGCATAACTGGATATATTTTAACTGAGAGAAAATGGGTTGTTATTGCTGTGTGAGTCATTCATAGATTAGCTGTGGGTGTATAGTCAGCCCACTGGCTTGTTAAAGCAAAGAACAAAATTAATATGAAATTATAAAGGATAAAAATGAAAAAAACAAAGATATTGTGTCAGTCATTCGGTTGGTCAATAAAAGTTTATTAAGCACCTATTAAGTGCTGGGCAATATGCTAAATTCTGGGGATATAAAGAAAGGTAAAGGACAGTCCTTGTTCTCAAGTAGATCACAGTCTAATGGAAGAGACAACATAAAAACAGTCATGTATAAAGATATATGTGGGGTAAATTGGAGATAATTGACAAAATGAAGGTACTAGCACTAGGGGGGATCAGGGCATAATTACAGATTAACCTCATTTAAATAAGTTGTTGATGCCCCGAAAGGAAAATGGATGGAGGACCGATGTCAATGCCAATTATGACAATTCCATAAATAAACTTAACTAATGCAAATTGATTGCCACAATGAGAACAAAAGAGCCTAAAGTTTATTTTAAGAAATACTTGACTTTGTTGCCAAGTGGAGAGAAATCTAAGCATTTATAATATAAATTGTATTTAGAATATATTTTTACAGTGAAAAATAGCGGAAAAAGGATAGTGGATAAGGCAGAGAAGAAATAGAGAGAAAAATAATATTGAAAAATCTTGGTGTGAGACCACTGTTATCCTAAGTGTATTCACAGATAAAACTAGGAGGACAATAAATCAATAAAAATGGAAAAGATCTGTAAATTGTTTTATAGGAATCCCTTTACTATCAAGGAGAGCTGAGGCTACATTTAGAATTTCATGGCCGAGTCCTGAATGTACTGCCTGGGGAAGTAGAAATGGCATCGAAGCAATAGGAACAAAACAGAAGAAGCTGTCTAAGTGCAGACAAAAGGTGAATGTGTTGGAGTGACATATCTTTGAGGGCATCAATCAATCAAATCAGTCTCAGGGTATATTAAATAAGGGAAAATACCAAAAGCATGTTTTTTTAACAAAAAAAAAAAACAAACCCAAAACTCACATCTTATTTTTCACCAAAAATATCTACCTAAGAGAAGATTAATAACTATCAACCTATATTCCTTCAACCCATGTTTACATCTAAACACAATTTTATGAAGTCAATTTGCATGTGCCTCAAGAAAATAAAGAATTAGGCTAGCTGGATGCTATTCCAGAGTAGGAGGCAGCTAGATGTCTCAGTGGATAGAGTGTTGTGCCTGGAATTAGGAAGACATGAGTTCAAAGCTAGCCTCAGATGATTACTAGCTGTGTGACCCTGGGCAAATCACTTAACCTCTGTTTGCTTAACTCACTGGAGAAGGAAATGGCAAACCACTACAGTATCATTGCCAAGAAAACCCCCTGGACAGTATGGCCCATATGGTTGTGAAGAGTGGGATGTGATTAAACAACAACAAATTCTAATGTTGAGCATATTTTTACAACCATATAATTGCCTAAATGATGTGGTCAGCACAAGGTCTTGCTTATTTTATATCTATGTACCTTTATATCAATATGTATGTATATGTATGTACATGTAACTACATGTGTATAGATAGACAATTCTTCAACTCTATAAAAATGGTTCCATAGAGCAAAATATTTCCTTAAACACTCTCCAGTAACCAGGTGGCTCCCATTTCTATGTCAAAATTCTATTTTGTTTAACAGTTCTCTGATGAGTAATATCAAGAAAAGTATAAAATAGGTAGATGAATTCTCACCAAAAGCATTCATCTGTGTTGGTAAACAAAATGGGCTCTTAGCACTCAGTTCAACCAAGTGCCCTTGAAGAGTTTGGCCTTTGTTTCCTTGATTAGATTTGGAATCCTTGGTGACCTCCTTGCCTCAGGAGAGGGCCTAGTTTACATGGGTTTGAGTGGCATGTTTGGGACGTCAGAGGCTTTTAGACCAAGTGGGTTTAAGTCGCATCTTTGTGATGATTTTGGGTCATGTGGGTGAGTTTCATTTGTTACTCACCCTTGACCCTGAAAAAGATATAAAACCAGGGGCTGGCTTTCTCTTTTTCGGAGCTCTGACCCAAGGCTGGGGTGGTGCATATGACTCTGGGCCAGCCCTTGTGATGAGCTCCTGGGCTGAATTCAGACGTTGGTAACTATGAATTGTATTTGATCTGTCTGTCGATGTTTGTAATTTGTTTGTATTTGCTCTGAAGTTCGGGGTGCTGGCTTTTTCCCCTGAACTAAGTGAGTGATATTTGTATGCTGGATTAAAGTAAACTTGTTAATCCCTTAACATTGCTTTCCCTAGTAAAGCAGATCAAAAGAACCTGGGTTTTTGCAGCATGCTGGTAGCTTGCTTGTTATTGGGCTTGTTGTGTTGGTAATCAAAATGGGCTCCTTAGTACTCAGTTCAACAAGTGCCCTTGAAGAGTTTGGCCTTTGTTTCCTTTGATTAATTCAGTATCTTTGAGTCTTACTAGGTGCTAAGTCCCAGGCCCAAACCCCTATTAGGTGTAAAACCTTAGTGGGTGTGGATTGGCAACTAAGGTTGGTCCCAAGGTGGGGCTAACTCCAGGAAGGGCCTAGTTTACATGTCTGGGACAGCAGAGGCTTTTAGACCACGTGGGTTTAAGTCTGCCTCTTTGTGATGATTCTAGGTCATGTGGGTGAGCTGCATGTGTGACTCACCCTTGACGCTGAAAAAGATATAAAAACCAGGGGTTGACTGTCTGTTCTTGGGAGCTCTTTCCTACAGCAGTGGTGGTGCATGTGACTCTGGGCCAGCCCTTGTTCTGAGCTCCTGGGCTGAACCTAGATGTTGGTAACTATGAATTGTATTGGGTCTGTCTGTTTATGTTTGTAATTTGTTTGTATTTTATTCTGAAGTTCAGGGTGCTGGATTTTTCCCCTGAACTAAGTGAATGCTGTCTGTATGCTGAATTAAAGTAAGCCTGTCAACCCCTTCAACCTTGCTTTCCTTATTAAAGCAGATCAAAAGAACCTGTGCTTTCCCAGCATGCCGGCAGCTTTCTGGGTGCTGACTGTGGGTGGATCTTACACCCCCACAGAAGCTGCTAGTTGGATTGTTGAAACACTTGGGTTGGTCTTTCACCCCCACAACAGCTGCTCGCTGGATCCCAGAACAAAGAAACATGGAAAAACGATCTCCTATAGAAGACAAGATCCTTCTGATGCTGCTGTTTGTAGATGTCATTGTTCTGATCACATCAAGTTTTCTAAATGAAGTCCACAATCTCTCAAAAGACTTAATTTTAATAGTGTGCATAGGAAAAGAAAAGTGGATTAGGAATGCCTTTGTCCAGATTGTGATATGCAAGTATATGAGCAACCTATATAGTCAATTACGCCATAAAGGCAAAGCACATACAGAGCCCATGCATTATTGGTCACCCTGCAGTTCCAGAAAGCCTTGAAAGAGCC
This sequence comes from Trichosurus vulpecula, assembly GCF_011100635.1. Taxonomy (NCBI): domain Eukaryota; kingdom Metazoa; phylum Chordata; class Mammalia; order Diprotodontia; family Phalangeridae; genus Trichosurus; species Trichosurus vulpecula. The sequence goes on along the minus strand of NC_050580.1, from coordinate 20,176,292 downwards.
ACAGAAAATTAAGCTTACAAAAGTATCAAAGTCATGAAGTATTTCCTTCAAAATATAAATCATCTGCAGAAGCATAAAGAGGGATTTTTTTTTCTCCAAGGAACGAAAAGAAAGAAATAAATATATACTTTTTTCTTTACTGAAGACTATTAACCATGGCAATCATCCCCAGATTATTAAAGAGCTTTTCACATGACAAGGCTTATACTATGCTGTATACCATATTGTATGCCCTCCACAAACTTGCCTAATTTAGATCTGTGTATGTTTACTTTAGGGCAAAGTATTATTTTATGTGCTATACTTTTTTAAATTGTAGTTATTTTTAGAGGTGACTGTTGGAATCCCTAAGTGTCTGCCTGCAAAAGAGTTAGGAACTAAGCAACTCTCTAAAAGTGGGAAAACTCACAGATTTGTTGTTTAAAAAAGGAAACATTTATTTTTTTACCTAAACTCTTGCACATAAGCCTCTTATTGCAGTTTTGTCATTATTTGGAGCTGAGAATGTAGGAGGAAAAAATTGTTTATTTTAACAAAAAGCTTTTCAAGACAATACCTACTTTTTACACAATATGCCCTCTTGACTTGTCTTATTCAAAAGAAATTCAATTCGACTTCTCTTACCTTTCATGAGATGTTGTCTTGAAATAAACTAGGATTTCTCATTGCCAATACTCTTGTGAAAAGCTCTTTAAAAGTCCGGGAGTGACAGCTGTGGTTAACAGTCTTCACTAATGACTCAAGCTGTTTATTCATGTCCTATTTGGTCATGCTGATTGCCAGAAGGATGCATCATACATCATCAGGCCACATTGTCAAGGAGCTTGACCAGCTGAATTGTTTTCCAAATAGAACCCTGAATTGATGAAAACCCAGTATAACATTGTATGCCCCACTGAATTTACCCGTAGAAAAAGAAATTGGTTACATTGATATTGCCAGTTGGCTGGTCTGTGACATGGCTAACCTAGTCATCTGGGTTAATTAAAAACCAGTCAGAGTGGTTAAATGCATACCATTGAGGTATTCACAGTAGGAACTGGGGATGTTTGTATTGGTAAAGAAAGGATTGAAAGGTAGACATATCAACTATCTTCAGGTATTGGAAGGGCTGTCACATGAAAGAGGTCTCAGCCTTATTTTGCTTGGCCCTGGAGGGCAGAACAAGGAGGAATGGAGAGGGAGAAGTTGCAAAAGAGCAGATTTAGTTTGGAACTGAGGGAGAACTCTTTTGCTCTGGAACCATGAGGTTCTTCAAAGGCCATTGGAGCTAGATTCCTCATTTTAGAGATGAGGAAACTGAAGCACATTGCAGGTAAGCAACTTGCCCAAGATTACATAGTGTAGCAGGTAGAATTTGAACTTTTATCTCTTGATTCCAGAGCCAGTGTTCTTCCCATTCAGAATGTAGTATATTTTCCCATATGGGGAAGATATACTACCTGCTTAAAGACTTAAGTTGTGCCAAAGGATTCCCATGTTGGGAATCCTTAAGCAGAAGCAGGAAGACTCCTTGTTAGATGTTCTATTACAGGTTGGGCAACATGATCCCTGCCATACCCTCTAGGCAGACAAACACTGATTGATTGTGTGGTGATGTCTGGGTGACCACTTAGAGATCATCTTGTTTTACCTTTGAATGTTATGGATGAGGAAATTGAGGTACACAAAGGAAAATTACCCTCCCATGACCACATAGGTAGGAGGAAGTTAAGCTGGGATTTGAACTGAGGTCTTCTAAGTCCTGTATTTATAACATTTCACCAAAATCGCTCATATAATTGAAACATACAGTTATAGTATGAGACATGGAAATACAGATGAATTATGAATTAGTATCTCAACTACTATATCCACATTGCCTACCTGGTCTCCTCAGTCACCAGTTGATACTTTTGACATTGTCTTGTCCTCAAGTATGGACCAAATCATTCTACTTTCTTAAAATGGGAGAACATGAAAAACATGGAGAGTAGAATAATTATTTACTACAATTTCTACAAACTGGATATAACCTTTGTTGAAACCCATTAATCCAATTAAATGTAGAGAAATTCAAAGCAGCCTCATCCCTAGAAGGATCCTTTGGCCAATCTCTAATAACTTATGCTTATTGGAGAAGGGAGATGACCAGATTTTTCACCAGCTTGCTTCAGAAGTAGACAATCTAAAACTTTATCCTCTTCTCTAAGCATCAATCAGCCTGTCCTTCTTGCTTTTCTCATACATGATCCTCCATCTCCTGTCTACACACTTTTGTTCTAGCTGTTCCCTACGCCAGAAATGTACTCCCTCTTCACCTTTACCTCTTCAAAAGCCTTGAATATTTCAAGATTCCAATAAAGTGCCAACATCTACATGAGGCCTTTCTTTGGTATCCCTATTGATGCCCCTCCTCCTCCAAGTCAGCTCTGACTATTTTGAATGTAGGGTGAAAATTTCTGTACATGTATATACAAATGTCTGCCCAGATGGAAGGTAAGCTCCTTGAGGGCAGGGAGTATTTCACTTTTGTCTTTTATCTCCAGTGTCTAGAATAGAGCCTGACAGTAGATACATATAATAAATGCTTACTTATTGATCATATATATCATACATCACATATAATGATATGTATCATGTATAAAAATATACACACATGGATATGTATATATACATATGCATATGTGTATGTACGTATATTTACATTGTTATGTTAAATTACACCATACCATACTGTGTCATGTCATCATATATTTCTATTATATCATATTGCTAATCCCGTATTATTTATCATAGTATATGTACATATATTCTCTTTATATGTATGTATATATGTGTATGTATATGTGTATCTATGTATGTTATTAGTTCTGATAGAATGTAAATTTTAAGAGTCCAGGGGCTCTCTCACTTTTATCTTTGTAGTTCCAGCACCTAACAAATTACCTGGCCCATGGAAAGAACCTAATAAATGCTTATCAGTTGATTGATACATGCACAGACATACACATTTGTCATCCTCTGATAGAACATAAACTTTTTGAAATCTGGGTCTACTTCATTTCTGTCTTTGTAACTACATTGCCTAATATAGTGCCTGGCAAATAGTAGCTACTCAATAAATGCTTGTTTATCAATTAATTAATTAATTGATTGATTGGTCTACACCAACAAATAATTTGATTAGACTTTTGATTTTCCCCCTCCTCCAACCCCACTTCTCTTTCCTTCCTCAGTCATGCAGACTACATTTGCCTTCCAATACCAGATATGCTAGGTTAGTGAGAGGTGATATATGCTTTTTGTATATAGTGTCAGTGGTGGGAAAATGGATGGAGATGCTGGGGGATGAGGGAGGAGTGCATTGGCTGTTTTACCAATAGGAAGATAGAGTCCGAGTTTCTATATCTGTCTAAATAGTTAATCAGTTTATCTGAATAATGATAACTAGTGATTACAAAGTCAAATTAGTGAATTATAAATCTAGCTGAGCGCAACTCCAGTATCTGTCTACATTGATAAATACCCTGGTTATTTCAGTAAATGAATTTTTAAAAGGTCATCAGTTTTAGATGCAAGAGAATCAAAACTTTACTGGTTCTCAGTTTCCCTAAGAAGATGAGAGAGTTGGATTGGATGATGCCTAGTTTTTTTTTTTTTTTTCCCCTCAGCTTTAACTTCCCAGGAGTCTTTGGAATCCAGATAGGACTGAATTATAATACACAGTCCAGACCCATAGACATAGAATTCAGTAGTAATTGTCATGAAAGGACAAATCAAAGCCATTGCCAATGGGCAAAGGCTCAAGGCTGTTGATAGTTTTCTCTTGGATCTGATCTCTCCTTTCCCCTCCAGGGTCATATTTGTCTATTTTAACAGTGCCCTTCTATGGACCATACTTTCACCTTTGTCTTACCTGAGGAAGGACCCTGAGAGTGTAGCAGTGTCTGATGTTTCTAATCTTTTAGGGTTTAGGGAGCTGTGGAAAGACAATTTCCCCAGTGATAACGTCTTATCGTAACCTCATTTCTTCCAGCTCTTTGATGCTCTAAGAACTCAGGTGGGAGTGAATTTCACTTATTTCCCTGCTGGCAACTCTCTTGTTGGAATAGGAGTATCAGTGAGCTGCTCCAGAGTGTTACTATAATGCTAATATAGCAAGGGAGCCTTCAGAGGTATAGCACATGAGGGAAGCTTAGACACTCCCCATCATCTGTTCGAGTCCATTGGTCCCATTTCTTATAAGGACATGTGTTTTGTGGGGGGAAAAACCCAAACAAGCCAAGCACTTATCCTTTTATCTCCCTGGGTGACCTGAGGGAATTTGAAAGTGTATTTTAAGTGGCCCAGTCTCCTAAAAAACAGAGGACAATAATCCAATGGTAACCCATCTCCATACTTATCCAAGCTTCTCACTTCTCTTAGACTCTATCTATATCTAAAATTAGATCTAGAGAAACATCAGAGGAGGAGGATACTCTACAGTAGTCTTGGGGTCTGTGTAGTTAAAATTGATGAAAAATTTCTGTATAATTGATTTCCTTTTTAATTATCTGTGTTTCATTTTATGCATTTAAAAATATCAGTCCAAGAAGGGATTTGTAGGCTTTGAGAAACTGTCAAAGGGTTCCATAACACACAAAAATTAAGAATGCCTGTTTCAACACAGTGCATGAGCTGTATAATGCAATAATAAAGTTTTAAAGAAGATACTTTTAGGTGTAGGAAAGGTCTTTGGAAACACCTCATAGATGACCTTGGAATTGCCCATATGAGGGAAAGTGTCATGGACTTTTCAGGACAGGAACCACATATGTCAATGTTTAGGAAAATCCCACACATGGGAAGTAGAATACTTGACCCAGGAAGAGGAGAACTGTCATTATTCTAGCTGGCTTTGCCAGTGCTGGAATGAGCCCTGCTGCTAAAATAGTTGCAAATAAGAGGTTTCAGAGAAGAGGAAATTGCCAGACATTCACAAGTCAAAAGGCAGGGGAGCCCAGGAAGCTTGTCCAACTTTACCTTCTCCCCTTAAGTGTAGGTCTTTGGATTGTTGAGGGTCAGCTAGCCTGACCTTGACTCCTACAGACTCCCCAAATGGTTCTGGTTAAGCTCCTGACTGTCACTCATCTACTACCACTGAATGCCAAGCCCAGAGAGATTCTATTACCTAGCTTACATTCCTGGATGTACCTGACTTGCTGATTTTCCCTATTTCTGGTTTTCATGACTATAAAGCAAAGAAGCTCTTCTTTGTAGCAGCAACAGCCGCAGAAATAGCCATTTGATAGCTCTTTTTTTGGATACCCTTGGGCTTATTGTGATCAGAATCCATGTGTCCTCATGAATGAGAGAATCTAAACCACTTTCGTGATTTAAGGCTCATGAAAGGGAGGATCTAATTCATCCATTGTATCATTGCTTGTGCTCCAGAAAAAAAAATAGGTGCAAATCTTGCTACTTTGTCAACTTGTCAAGGGGATAATGGGAGAGGAGGCCAAGCCTGAATAAATGGGATTGGGGAGGGCTGAGTTAATTCCATCCTGTAATGAGATGCATTTGCAGGAGAGGAATTTACCCACTTAATTAGTATGCAGGAAGGTGTGGAATGTAACTGGAGCTCAGATAAAATTAATGGCTTTAGAAATTCTGACAACAGAAAACGCCATTAACCAAGAAACTCAGCAACAAAATCCTGAATAAAGATTGTCCTAGTACAAGGTGGAGAAAGATGCTTCCAAAACAGAGGAAAACCCTTCAAACTTTGAAGTATGTGCATTTCCATGCTCTCCATAGGTGGATGAAATGGGAATCCTCTCTGTAACTCACTTGACAATAGACATCCAGTTATGGTAATAAACTTTAGCCACTAAGCATCTTTTCTGGAACTTGGGTCAAGGAGAATTCTTTTCTTTGTACATAAAGAAATCAGAACCTGCATCATATGACTTTGCCTTAAGTGGCTTTCATTTAAAATCCTGAGAATTTCAGTAAAAAATATTATTAAAATATTATTCTGATCATTTGGCCCATCAGTACCATTACTAGGTATATATCCCAAAGAGATCAAAGAAAAGGGAGAAGGACCTATTTATACAAAAATGTTTATAGTAGCTCTTTTTGTGGTAGCAAAGAATAAGAAATTGAGGGGAAATACATCAGTTGAGGAATGACTGAACAAGTTGTGGTATATGATTGTGATGGGATATTATTTTGCTATAAGAAATGACGAGCAGGTTTGTTTCTGAAAAACCTGGGAAGACTTAGGTGAACTCATGTAAAGTGCAGTGAGCAGAACCAGGAGAACATTGTCTGTCGTAATAACAATGTTGTAAGAATGATCGACTGTGAAAGACTTAGCTACTCTGATGAAGACAATGACCCAAAATAATTCCAATGGACCCTTGATGAAAAATGCTATCCATCTCCAGAGAGAGAACTGATAAACTCCAATTACAGATTGAAGCATACCTTTTTTGGCTTTCTTTATTTTCATTGTTTTATTTTGTTTGTGTTTTCTTTTGTAGCAAATATGGTAATAAGTTTCCCATGACTTCACATGTATAGTCTATAACTAATTGCTTACCTTCTCAAAGAGGGTGAGGGGTGAGAGGAAGGGAGAGAATTTGGAACTCAGAATTTAAAAAAAAGGGTTGTTAATTTTTTACATGTAATTAGTAAATATTTAACAAAATAAATAAAAATAATTTTTAAAATATTATTCTTTATTGGGCTACTTTTTAGGATCCTAGTTGGAGAGCTCCAAGGGACGTTAGAGGCTATTTAGACCATCTCTCTCATTTTACAGAAGGAGAAAGTTAGGATCAAGGAGCATAATTGACTTACTCAAGTTCATGCTGATAGCAAATGCAGCTAGGATTTCTAGAATACCACACTGCTTGGGTATTACACTATATTACATCTTGATTTTTTTTTAAATTTTCATGGGTCCTAACTACTGAAGGTGTTCCAAAATTGAATAGAATGCTTAGAGAGGTAGTGGGTTTCTCATCTCATCTGGATTTTTTGTAGATGGGATTCAGGAATTGGGTTGGGGTTGGACTGAATGCAGTTCATCCTTCTTTTGAGGTCTAACTGTGTCACCCTGAGATTCTATTTCAGTTCATTGGAGGAAAGATAATTTGCTCCAAATAGAGAAGTTAATAAATAGCAGAGTCAGGATTAAAATCTCTAGGTCTCCTGAAATATGATTGAGTTCTTTCTACAATACAATGCTGCTTCATCCATACTAATGTAGTAAGCAGGCTTTATACAGTGGCCTTGCCCAGACACTCACAATAGAGAGCCTGTTGGTGGGTATACTGCTCTGGGCAATATTGGTCAGATGGAGACTGGGAAAGAGTCCTCTGGGGCCAAGATTCAGCTTGTCTGGCCTGAGGATTTCCTAAAGGGGAATTAACCCCAGGAAACGTCTGGGGGAAAAGTAGATTGGCATTAAGGGGGTGATGTTAAATTAGGCCTTGCTCCTGAGGGTGTCCCTGGGAAACATCCTCCAGCATGAAGCTGGAGTTGGCACAGTGGCAAGGAAGGTAGAAGACTCTAAGGATTCTGTAGAAGGAGTCACAACCAATCCATGACAATGGATGGATGGTTCAGAGAAGCCAAAGAATGGTATTGTGAGGTTGAGGCAGATGCTGCAGAGAGGAGCACTGAGGAATTAGGTGAGAAGTGCTGGCTGATCTGTGTGATGTCAGGGTACTGCTGACTGGGAGCAGCCCGAGCAGTGACATGAGCACATTGTGTGATATAGCAGGAAGAGAGGTGGATTTGGAGTCACCAGAGCTAGATTGAATACCACCTTTGCCATTTAATATCTCTGTGGCCTTGGGCAAACCAAGTGTGCTCCCTGGTCCACAGCTTTCTCATCTGTAAAATGAGAGAGTTCAGTTAGATGACCTCAGAAGTACCTTCCAGCTCAAGCTATGAGATCCTACAGAGGTAGGACGAGTCATTTGTTTCTTTCCCTGTAGATGGGCCCTTAAATTAGCCCATTTAACCTACAAGGCTTGGGCCATTGGGGAAAGAGGCAGAAAAATGGTGAATATTCTTGAATCAGAGGATGTTAAAAGTATAAGGGAACTTAGAGAAAGATGCAAACATGAACATACATATGTATATATGTGTCTTGGCACATAGTAAGCACTATATAAATATTTACTGTTACTATTATTGTTATAATTATCATGAAAGAGAAGGGAGAGAGACAGAGTGACAGAGAGTCACAGAGACACAGAGAGAGACAGAGACCAAGAGAGATGAAGAAGAGATAGGAAAGTTAGGGAAAGAGAAACAGAAAAGGAGGGACAAAGAAGATAGGACAAAGAGATTCCACACAGCACTTTAATTTCAGGAAAAGGTAGTTATATGACCTCTCTGCCATTTTTTGGATATGTGAAAGATATATATTGCCTGTCTTCATATTCAAAGTGCTTTAAGATTACTGAATGCTCTTTCTATATTTTCTTCATTTCATCATATCATGAAATATTAGAACTGGAAGGAATCTTAGAGATCATCTATTTTGCCTCCCCCTTCACCAACCTCAGTTCTACCCCATTTAACAGGTGAGGTAACCAAAGTCCAGAGGGGAGAAGTCACTTCCCCAAGGTCACAAGAAAATAAGTGGTAGAGCTGGCACTTTTTCCTTGAAACTGTGAGCTTTAGTTTAGTAGATTATTTTCTAGAATAGTACATGACAAATTTTCACTTTGTCAATACAATCTCATCCCCTCTTTCTTTTTCTCTCTCTCTCTCTTCCTACCCTCGTCTCATATATAACCCAAATGGTATTTTGTCGACTGTGTGGATCATGAATTAGAGAGGGAAAAGGCTAGAATTGGTGAACCCAAAGTGACTGGCATATAGTAAGCACTTAATAAATGTTTGCTGATTGATTAACTATTGCAAGAGTGAAGGCAAGAGGGCTGAGGGTCTGTACTAAAACTGAATTGTGTGGGTGAAGCCAAATGGACAGATGAAGATAGGTTGGAGGGGTCCGAATACCAAATGACACCCAAGGCCTTTGGATGTGATCTGATATGTTGACTGTTGCTCCCCAGTGAGGCTGAGAGGTCCCTCTACCAAGGACTGTATGATTGACCCAAAGTCTTAAAGGAAGATAAGTGACCAAATGGGGACTGAGCTCTGGGTTCCTGACTCCAAGTTCATGTCCTTTGCACAATATGTGTGTGTGTGTGTGTGTGCGTGTGTGTGTGTGTGTGTGTGTGTGCACGCGCACATTTGTGCATGTGTATGTGCTGAAGTACCTGCTATTTTCTCCAGAGGGTGAAGAGACAGACACAATGTTGAAAATACCAGTTCATGATTTGTATCCTAGGTAACCACCAAGCCCTACTGAAACTCCCTATTGTCTCTGGCATTAGGGCCTCACTCATATGTTAGCCCAAACTAATCTTTCAAGACTGACATCACAATTTGGTCCTTAATGCATCCTATGTTCCAGCCCCAATGGCTTATTTCCCACTGTTCCTCTTTCCTTGTGATTTAGTGTTTGTTGCATTGGACCTACCTCTGAAAGTCTCTCTTTACTTGCACCCATGGGACATAAATAAAATCCCCCTTCTCCCCATGAACTCTGGAGGGCTTCCCTCAATCAACTTATGGATCACAAAGTCATACTAAATTTGTATTTTCATTTCTCCTGCCATAACATTATTCTCAGCTAGATATACTGAGTACCTCCTGGGGGCTCTCACCTATGCATATATTCATATATTCTCTTTTATATAAAACAAAAAAAAATCCTAGCTTTTCACAGAATGTAACTGTTATTTCTGGATTTGCTTTGAAATGAGACATAGTTATAAGTGCATTTCCCATTCAATGATTGAGAAAACTTAGTATTCATTAAAAAGCACCATTTTTACATTTTTATGCACCCAAAGGGGAGCTGATGAGTATTTAACATGAATCAAAGTAAAGTTGATTGACACAACCTGGAAATTCCATGCACATTTAAATCCCTGCAAGGGACCTTGAAAATGATTTCCTGACCTGACTTGTCATACAAAAAGAAAAAAAAAAGAAAAAAAATTGTTCTCTGTTAAATCGCTAAATAATTCTCCCCATAATGAGAATATCAGTATTTCAGTGGTGCCTTCAAAAGAATTGATTTGACAACCCACAAAAGTAAAATCTGACTGAGGAAAATAATCCTCTTTCATCCTCTTCTTGGGTTTACATTTGCTAACCAGCTCAGAATGACAGAATCACAGCATTTTAGCATGGAAATGGACCTAAGAGGCCATCTCATAGATCCAATAACTGGACAAGAGTCCATTCTAAATTATACCCCAAAATGCTCATGCAGACTTTGTTTGAACATCTCAACACAGTGGGAACCCTCTACTTCCCAAGTTGGCTCCTTCTCCTGACATCAACCAAGAAGAAGGTGCTTAGGATCTTAGGAAATGTTTCCATATATCCAAAGAAATTTTCCTCTTTGTGCCTTTCTCACCTTGCTCATAGTTATTTGGGACCAAGCCAAACCACTCAAATCCTGCATCCATGTGACAGGCTTTCAAAAATTTGTACCCAATTATCCACCTCTCCCCCAGCATAAATACTTAAGGAAAGTAAAAAGAAAACCTAGAAAAACTGAAAATTAGTTTGTTAGCAAAATATGGTAGTTTTATATGGCTTATCAGATTTGAGAATAAAATCTTCTGGAACATTATTTGTAGAAAGTGCTTTGCATTCCAGCTCCTACCAACACCTTTGCCAACCAGCTACCACTTATGGTCAGGGAAGTCCAAGACTCCAGCACCCCTAAGACCTCAGGCCCTCCATACAGCCTACTCCCTGCCTCTATCATCCAAGGGAAAAACTGGCAGCTACTCCCGAAGATGCTCTACTCTTCTCTTCTTTCCAAACTACAGCTATTGAAGAAGCAGGAAAGAAAATTGCTACCACCAAAGTCCTTGGCACTGTCAAGCAGGTCACTTGAATAGTGTTTTATCAGTGAGAATGACATTAAAGAAGATGTGTGACCATCTGCTTTACTGCAGAGCCCCACTGGGGCTCTCCAGCAGACCTGAAGCTGAATCCTCCCAGCTGTGCTGGCTTCCTCTACTAGAAGGTTAATGCCTTGAGAACAGGAACTGTCTCTGCTTTCTCTCTGCATCCCCAGAGCTTAACACAATGCAGTGTACATAGTAAGTGCTTAATAAATGCTTGCCCTTCCTTCTCTCCTTCCTTCCTTCTTTCCTTCCTTCCTTCCTTCCTTCCTTCCTTCCTTCCTTCCTTCCTTCCTTCCTTCCTTCCTTCCTTCCTTCCTTCCTTCCTTCCTCCCTTCCTTCCTTCCTCCCTCCCTTCCTTCTTCCCTCCCTTCCTTCCTTCCTTCCTTCCTCCCTTCCTTCCTTCCTTCCTTCCTTCTTTCCTTCCTTCCTTCCTCTCTCTCTCTCTCTCTCTGTCACTGTCTCTCTCCCTCCCTCCCTCCCTTCCTCCTTCTCTCCTTTCCTTCCTTCTTTCTTTCTTCCTTCCTTCCTTCCACACTCTCTCTTTCTCTCTCTCTCTCTCTGTCTCTCTCTCCCTCCCTCCCTCCCTTCCCTCCCTCCCTCCCTTCCTTCCTCCCTTCCTTCCTTCCTTCCTTCCTTCCTTCCTTCCTTCCTTCCTTCCTTCCTTCCTTCTCTCCTTCCTTCCTTCCTTCTTTTTCTTTCTGGAGTTTTTTTTTCTTTTTGTAACCTGAGTGTGTATACAGTAAAATTCCTAAAATGTAATAGAGAATAGGAAAAACTTACATAATGTCCTCTAATAACAAATTAGAGAGTCTTAGGACTCCTACAGAAACAGGTTGTATAACTGTTACTATGCAAAAGCATTTTTTTTCATCTTTATCATTGCTGGTTTTAAGTAGAAATTGGGCAGGCAAAAGAAAATCTTAAAGTCATGAAATTTCTCAGACATTAACATTGTCTTGGGTTCAAATTTGGGCTCTTCTAATTTACTCTTTGTTTGACATTAGGCAGGTCATTTAAGGTCTTTTGGTTTAACTATCTCATTTGTAAAATGAGGACTTTGACTTGATTATTTCAATATCTCATCCAAGTCTGAATCTTTAATCTATGATTTGTCCTTTACTGGAAATTTTACAAGGTACTCTAATACTCCAATTTATGTTCAATTGTATCATAATTATTTATGGATGTGTTTCACTCCCCCTGCTAAATTTAAGCACCAATCTGGCAAGGCCATGTCATTTTTATCTTCATATTTTCCTCCACGTCTAGTAGAGTTTCTTCTACTCTCCCAGGTCTTCATGCTCCTCTCTCTCCACGTTACCCCACATTTATTTTGTATGTAATTTTTATTAATTTATCTTTCATAATCCCCTAATAGATTGCAAGCTTTTCGAGGTCAGGGCTGTCCACTCTTTTTTGCTTTCGTTTTGTTTTTGAGGAACCGCTGAAATACGGATGCTTTCCTTTACAGGGAGAATTATTAAGTGATTTAACTGGGAAAATCTTTTTCCCCCTCGGGGAATTAGGAGCTTATAACTTAACAAGCTAAGTCAGGTATCCATTTTCATGTTCCCTCACAGAAACTTAAATGTGCATGGAATTTTCAGGTTCTGTCAATCAACTTTACTTTGATTCATGTTAAATGCTCATCATCTACTCTTTTGGGGCATAGAAAATGTAATAAGGTACTTTGTAGTGAATGCTAAATTTTCCTAATAATTGAAGAGGAAATGCAGTTATAGCTAGCTAACATTTAAAACTAAATCCATAATTAATTAGTGGTCACATACCATAAAAATTAGTGGGTTTTCTGCACTTAAGTAAAAGGGAATATGTGAATATATGCATTACCAAAGGGCCCCAGGAGACTCACTATTGCTAGTTGAGTTCAATATTATGGCAGGAAAAAATGAAAATGTATATTTATTTAAGCCCTCCATTATTTATGTAGGAATAGAGGAATTTTGTTTCTTTCCCCTAGTTTAAGTTTATGAGAAGGAAGATTTTCATAGATTAAATCAATTTAACAAACATTAAATTACAAAGGGGTACGGTATTTGAGGTGATGTTTCCTTCTGAGCCCCCTTCACCTCTGGTTTCAGCTTATCTCTTCAAACTATGGAATGGAATTCTCTTCCCATGCTCTCTATTTTAGCCAACAGGTCTACTTGCAATTCCTAGTATTTAGCACTTTGTTTCCCACCTCAGTGCCTTTGCATAGGCTTGCTCCCATTCATAGAATGTACCAGCTTTCTTCCTCCACCTCTTAGAATCTCTATCTTCCTTCAGGGCTCAGTGTTACCTCCAATGAAACACCTACTTGGATAATTACTATTTTCTGCTCCTCAAATTATATTATTTACATACTATGTGTGATGTTAGGCAAGTTCCAACCTCTCTATCCCTGAGTTTTCTCATCTGCAAAATGAGAGGGTCAGACTAAATAGTTTCTAACATCCCTTCCAACTTTAAATCTATGATCCTACAATCATTGTATCCTATATTGTATCCTTTCAGTCCACTGTAAACTCCTGGAGTGCAGGAGTGATCACTCATTTTATAATTCTTTAAAAATAACTACTTGGCCCCATCTGCCTGAAAACCAAAATTGTTGTTGTTGTTTGGACTTTATTTTCACAGAGCTCCAGTGCCATCCTGAAGGTGATGTCTTGACTTGGATTTAAGTGAGACAGAATAGCACAAAGTTGTCAGCCGCATTCTCTCTTCCAGAAACATTGAAGTCGAGTAGCAAGACAAAATTCAAGATGGCTGGTGATGGCCCGGCATGCAATGGATGACTTTGATGTCTTTGATGTCTGACTAAGCTCTAAGTGCTCCACAGCACCTACTTCAGCTGCTTTCAAGGCTGTTGGAACAAATTGTTGTCATCCAACCATTTTACCATCAGGACATCTTCACATACTTGAGGTATACATCCCCCTAAGTCACTTATAGGTTTGAGGCTTGTCAGTTATCCTCAGTTTGGTTTAGCCTGTCTGCTCAGATGGTTTTGCTACAGTATGGTCCTTGTGCATGCTACAGCTTCTTGGAGCTGCAGGAAAGCATTGGGTGGCAGGTGGACACCAAAGACGGAGGGTGTGGCAAGCCCTCACATCTGAGGTGCTAGTGCTCACTGAACACCCCAAACACCCCACCAAGACTGTTAGATTTTACCTCTCCCTCAGCATTCTCTGGTACCTTTAATTGGTTGAGGGTATATTGTCTCTCTGTTGTTGACTCAAATTGCCAGTGATTTTGTTCCTCCAATTTTAGAGGTCTCTTGTAATACAGTTCTATGTAACGATTTACTGTTTAGTTTAGCTTTTACAAGGCAATGTTTACTTTGACGGTATAGCAAGGACAAATATACAAGCATCCCCTTCCCAACACCTGGGAAGCATAATCCACCCTTCTACAACCTCAGTCTCAGAGACGGGGAGGAGGTTTAGGTTCACAGCTTAACTCAGTTATCTTGTTGTAGTGACCCATCCATTTCAACATCCAAAGCCTCCCTAGTCTGTAGTCCTCACACCCTGACTTCTTAGGGCTTCTGTGCTGGGCCAGCAGCAATAACTGGCCTGGAATTTTATCTTTGGCTTCACCATGGCTTGAGCTCCTGGGTATGAGTACTCCACTGCCTATGCTTAAAACTAAAAAAAGAACAAATGAAACAGACTTAAAGGCCCAAGCTCAAACATTGGGGTCATAGGGCCTATATGTAGGGGAGGGGGAGGTAACTTTTGCCTTCACCTCTCTTAGGTGTGATGCCTAAAATTCCATAAGCAGGGCCTTCACCTGACCCTAGATGCTTGGATGTTTATGGAAAGAGAAAGCCTATCTTGATTGGTATTTAAAGATGCAATCTGTTCTTCCTATATAGCCAAAGGATAGAATCTGTTTCCACCCAAATGGTAGATGAACATGGAATACCATTTCCCAGAAGTGAAACCCAACATCTCACGCATGGGTGCCTATGTCTTTGGTGATCTGGGCATGACAAAGGCCAGATATGCTCACAAACCCAATATCTAGAATAGTGCCTTGCAAATAGGCATAGTCATAGTTGTGGTAGAAGAAGAAGGAGGAGGAGAAGGAAGAGGAAGAGAAGGAAAAGTGGTTGTAGTAGTAGTCCTAGTCCTAGCTAGGCTATACAAAACTCTTTAGGGTGTATAAAGTCCTTTGATATCCCACTGGTTCCTCACAATAACTCAAGGAATTAGACATTATAAAAATAATGATAGTAACATTTATTTTACAGATAAGGAAATAGAGGCTTTGGCAGTTTAAAGGAATTTCTAAGGGTTACAAAGTTAGTAAAGGTCTGAAGCATGGTTTGAATCTAAGTTTTCCTGATTCTAAGCCCAGTGCTCAATGCACTTAATAAAGGATTGTTAAATTATATTATGATTCAGTTCCCAATCACAGAGATGACACTATGCCACACTCACGGGTAAAATGCTAGAATCACTTTTTTTTTTCTAAAATACATTTTTAGGAATATGAAACGGAGATGGGAAATGGGCAGTTTTTTTTGTCCTAAAAACTATCTTTATCTTATATTTGAGCCATTAACAGAAATGAAGTCAGCTTCCAGAGGCTCATTTTTTCTCTTCGGCATACTGATATATACTCTAAAAAAGTGATCTTACTTGAGCTGTTTCCCAGAAATTAGACATGCATCCTAAAGTCTCTAGGACTGTCAGGAATATAGAAGGCTTCATCATTGTCATGTTGGCAAACACCCCGTGTAGAAAAGTTGAAAGTATTCATCAAAGTCACTGAGTGAAGACGTCGATGGCAATATCAATGGTGACAAGGTGAACCCTGAAAACAGAGGAAATGTAGAGGATGATTTTTTGTGGCTAAAGAGCCACATAGTTCAAGAAAGTTAGACAATGTTGCTAACAGGGATCATTTCTTTAAACACATTTGTGATCACTGCTTCACCTTTCAGACAGCAAGGGAGGACTTTTACAAACTATTTATCCTAAGAGAGTCTAAAAATTAGCATTACTTCATTTTTTCCTCTGTAGTCTTAGTTAACAGAAAGGAAGGAAGGTAGGAAGGAATAAAAAAAGATGAAATAAAGGATAGAAGAAAGGAGAACTGTGGGATAAATGAAAAGAAGGGAAAAGAAAGGAGGAATGAAAGGAGAAATAAAGAACATGAGAAAGGGAAAAAAGAAAGAAAAAAGAAGGAAGGAGGAAGTTAATAAGGAAGAAGAAGGAAGGAAGGAAAGAGAATAGAATCAGAGAAATTTTGTTGAAAGGGACCTCAACAACTATCCAGAAACACCTTTCCTCCCAAAAGGACTTCTATTACAAAATAATTTATATCTTTGATGACTTTTTAATTTGAGGACTTCAAGAATTGGGAACTCATGGTGTTTTGAGGGGGCCCACTTCACTGGTGGATAGCCCTGTTTGAGACTTTTCTTTTATCTGAAGCTCACCTCTTTTGCCTCTTTGTAACTTCCCCCAATGAATCCTTGTTCTGGGCTTTGGGTTCAAGTAGAACAAGATTATGGACCTTCAGAGAATTGAAAAAAAAAACCTGTCATTTCATGCCCCAATTCTGCATCTACTTTTCCATCCTAAATATCATAATTCTTTCAATTTATCTTATATGGCATAAATTCAAGGCCTACAAAATCATCCCCACTATAACATAACTGACAAATATTGATCGAACTTTGTTTAAAGATATCTGATGAAGGAGGACCCACTTCTTCCCAAAGCATCCCATATCACTCATTGATAACTCTCCTTATTAGGAAGTTTTTTTTTTCATTCTACCAGGCATAAAATTGGCTCTTCCCATCTTCCACCCATCATTCCTATTCCTGCTTTCTAGAGTCAAGCAAAACAAGTCTAATCAAACTTCCACAGGGAAGTCCTTCAAATGCCTGAAGTCAGCCAAAGTATTCTCTTACTCTTTTCTTCTCCAGGAAAAATAATCCTGGTTCTTTCCAATAATCCTAGTATGACATTATCTACATGTCCTTTGCCATCCTAGTTGCCCTTCAATTAGGATATAAGCTCCCTAGGTAGACAAATCTGTGGACTTGGTAGACATTCTGAGATAAATGTTGCTACTCCTCCTCTTCTCCATCCTCCTTGAAAAACTCATTATCCTCTGGCCAACCTGGGTATGGACCTCTTTGAACTTAGTTGGGCTTATGCTGAGATAAAGTACACAATCCATTGCACAGCTTGTACTTGAATCCCTCAAATTAGCTGACACCTTTCTGAACTTGTACTCCTCTAGAATAACCACCAAGATCCCAGAACCACTTCTTATGTAATAATGCAGCATCAGAAAATGATTGTACATTTCTTTGCTGTTATTCCTCAATAATTTTAATCAATATGTATACATATATACACATACACACATGCGTGCACATACACACACACACCCACACCCACACACACACACATATATATATATATATATATACATATATATATATATATATATGTATATATATGCAAAAGGCAAAATGAGGAGAAATGGGGAGAAGTTCAAAATTGGCAGATTTAGGCCTGAAGAAATAACACAAATTCCTCACAATTAGAATTCTTCCACACTGGAAGGGACTGCCTTGGCGTATAATGTATTGCCATTTGCTGGATGGAGATCTTCAAATACAAGCTTCACAAACCCTTCTCAGGTATACAGAACCAGGGATTCTTTTGTAAGTATTGATTAGATTGGAAGACTGCTGAAGTCTTTTCTGCCTCTGAGCTCCTATGATTCTGTGAAAGTGAAAAAAGGACATTTGAGACACGGTTAAAAATAAACTATCATAAAGTTAGTGATAAGAACTTGTTTAATTCAAAAACAATGAAGACAAACTAATGGCTTATTCAATGAGTTTGAAGTGAGGTTAGAAGGATCAGTTTACTTTTCTTCTGAACAAAGACAGAGAATTGGAGTGTGGGCAAACATTATATAGGAGAACAATGCTTATTTACTTTAGTGAGTTGCAAATGAGAGATGAAATTTGAAATCAAGAGAAAATCACACAATGTCCTTCCATATCTTGGTGAACTATGATGGAGTTATGGGTTCCCAGAGGCCAGATCTCTGTTCTACACTGGAGGACTAGAAAAAACTCCAGATTGGAATGGATTTCTGGACTTTGAATCTAAAGATCTGAGTTATTGTCTTTGACTTTGGTCAAGGTACTCTGTGTTTCAGTTTTCTTAGCTCAACTTTAGGGTTCAATAGCTTTAAATTGTACTAGGACTTTCAAGAAATCCTGTATATAGACCCAGACCTCTCAGAGAAAGTTGTTGTGAGGCTCAAATGAGCCATGAAATATCCCATATGTAGTAGGTACTGGAGGTATTCTTATTGGCATTTGACAGATGAATGAAAGAAGCTGAGAAGTTCAACAATTTGTCCATAAAATACTTGTGACTTTAAAACCCTATTTATTCATTCTTTCAAAAGCATTATACATACAGTTCTTACTTCACAAAATTTGCATTATGCAAATTTGACATTATATAAAGAATTCTGAAAGAAATTGCGTTGCAAAAAAATACCTATGCTAACTTTATTGTACAGTATCATGCTCATTCTCCCTCCTGCCTCTCCACTTGGTGTTCCAAGACCTCTCTTCCCACCCCCCTCAAAAAAAACTAAAGAAACAAAAACCCTCCAAGTGAAAAATAGAAGAATGAATGCTGGGCAAGGTCACAGCATGATTACGGTTTGACTTGAGACCCCTGTCTATGTGTCTGTCTTCAATCTGTCCCTGCTGATTACCACATGCCGTCCCTTGTCCTGCTATCTCCTGACCTCTATTGTGTGGGTCCATCAGGCCCCCATATGCCTGCCATTTCCCCCAAGTGTTCTTCCTTTAGGTTCTGGCTGGTCCTAGCTCTGAGTGTTTCTCCTCCTGCTCCTGTTTCTCTTTCCCTAGTCCCCATGTGTCCCTGAACCATATGCTGGTCCCCTCCCTCTGTGGGTGCAGGTGGGAGTAGGGGGTGTTTCTGCCTCTCTCCCTTCCTCAAGTCTGCAGGCAAAATTGCATTACATAAAAATCACTTTACTGAGATTTGCCAAATGGTCCACTTACATAAAGCCAGAACTGTCCTTACTTGCTATAGACAGTAGGCTGTCCTAGGTGCTGATAGGGGAGGGGATAACAAGATAACCAAGGTATGTCTCTTTTGCTCAGACTGTTTACATTCCAATGGGGGAGATATGGCTCAAATTGGCACTATAAGTCAACCACTAATTGTGGAAGAGTAAATATATGTCTGTGAATGAGTTACAGGAAAGGTCTGAGGAAATAAATCTAATTTCTTACTACAGATATCAAGAAAAACTCCATGGAGGAGGTAACTTTTGAAGTAATTCTTGAAGGATTTGAAAAGGTAAAGATGGGTTGGATAGAATAGGGAAAGGTTTTCATGTCATAGGAAACAGTGCAAGGAAATGTATTTTAGAAAGGGAAATGCTGGATGAGGGAGAGTGAGTAATATAAATTAGGATCACTGGAGGATAATGAGATTTAGGGGAGAACTGCTATCTTTGGACTCAAACTGGGGTGGGGTGAGAAAGAGAGAGAGAGAGGAACAGAAAGACAGAGAGGAGAGACTGGAAGAGAGACAGAGAGAGGGACAGGGAGAAAAAGATAGAATGAAACAGAGAGAGACACATAGAGACAGAGACACACAGAGACAAAAAGAAACAGAAATTGGAAATTGAGGGGATACCCATCAATTGGGGAATGGTGAACAAGTTGTGGTATACGAATGTAATGGAATGGAATACTATTGTGCCATAAGAACTGGAGAGCAGATGGACTTCATTACAACCTAGAAAGATTTATATGAACTGATGCTGACTGAGGGGAGCAGAACCAGGAGAACATTGTACACAGTTACAGACACATTGTGTGAAGACTAACTTTGATAGACTTGGCTCTTCTCAGCAATGCAAGGTTCTAAGATAACTCCAAAAGATTCATGATGGAAAATGTTAAACACATCTTGAGAAAGAATTACAGAGTCTGAATGCAGATTGAAGAAAACTATTTGCCTCTCTTTTTTGTTTTGTTGCTTCTTTCTCATGGTTCATTCCATTGGTTATAATTCTTCTTTGCAACATGATTAATGTGAAAATCAGTTTAATGTGAATGTATACATAGAGCCTATATAGGATTGCATGATGTCTTGGGAAGGGGGGAGGGAGGAAGAGAGGGAAAGGGAGAAAATTTGGAACTCAAAAGCTTGTGGAACTGAATATTGTAAACTAAAAAGTAATTAATTTTTAAAAAAGAAAGAAAGAAAACAAACAGAAATACAGAGATACCGATCCCATCAAAGAGAGACAGAGACAGAGACAAAGAGCCAGACTAAGACAGAGGCAGAGTAGAGAGAAATGAGAGCAAGACCAGAACAGAAACTTCAGGTGGAAAAAAAAGACAGGTAATAAATGCTACAAGGTTTTCTATTTTGATTGTTTGAAGGCATCAATAAAAGTCCAGGGACCCTAAATCATTTAAAGCAAGGTTTATTTATTGCGTGAACTTCAAAAACACCAAATAATTGGCCATGATCTGGTATTTTTTTCGTTAGCTTCTGGAGGAGAGTACTTTTTTCCCCAAAGGATGAGTTTCTATCTTTCTTCCCCATGAGGACCATTGTTCCCACACTTTCCCTTCTGGTGATGTGAGGCAGAGCTGCTCTTGGATACCAACCTAAAATGCTACCTCCTCCCCTGGCACTCACAAATGTAAGTTCTAGGATGCTCTGGGGAATGGGCTAGCCCCTCCCAGTGTGACTGCTCCAGTGTTTGGTGTGGCTGTCCTCTGCAATATTGCACCCAAACTATCCATGCGCTGATCAACTGAATTTTTGCCACCTACGGATTCAGCTAGTTAATAGGCCTGGATATCACATTTGAAATAAATTAGAGAGTATTGAAGGTAAACCCCTCAGCATCGCAATGGGAAGCTGCTTCAGTGCAAATATGTCACTTACAACCTAGCTGCTCATTAGTGGGGCTTCCTGGACTGCCTGGGGTTTCATCCTGCCACTGACTCATCTCACCTCACTTGAGCAGTGAATGAAAGAATGGCGCCTGATTTTGTAGAGTTATTGAGAGGCATTAAGCAAAATGATTTAGTCAAAGAGAAGGGAAGGTGAAGTTGTCATGGATAGACTTCCCTAGTAGCCTTGAGATGAATGTACTTACATAGTCTAAACTCTACTTTCCTGGAGGACAGATCCCTTATGTAAGCAGATCCACACTTAATTTAAGGAGGTGGAAAGTGGGGCAGAGGAAGTTAGTGCTCTGTGTTTATTCCTGAAGTTGTCTGGCATTTGTTAGGGCTGTAAGAATTTGTAGAAGCTGCTGCCAGTGTCTTTGAGACCCATTTGTAAAGATGAGACTGGATACTTTGCCATCTGCTATAAATGCTTCCTGGGAGATTTAGCTGCTCATGTCTCCTAGTTTCCATAGTTTATTTCCCTTCCACAGCTATTTATCCTATGGTGTAATTTGGGGATCCAATCTGCTTAAATTATCCAGTTTTGCCACTGCATGGAGTATAATTCTTAATGGTTTTGCCCAGCAAAATCAGATTATATTGGGTGTCATGAGGCAAGTTGCATTCCTGAAGACCTGAAGAGGCTTAATTTTATGTTTCAAAATGGAGGACATTATTGAAATAAAGATTCTCTTCATGGGAATCACAGGAAAGCATTGGACTCTTGTTCTATAGCTTCAGGATAGTAAAACCAGAGAGTTAGAGCAGAAGGGACCTTAGCAGTCAGCTCCTCCAATCCTCTCATTTCAAAGAATCAAGAAAGTGGGCTTTTGAGAGAGGCAGTGATTTGCCTAAGACCACTTGGTAAATTGAAGATTCAGGGCTTGAGCCAGGGCTTCCAACTCCAAACCCAGTATTCTTTGTGAAAACCTCACATTATTTCAATACTCTTCAATTCCAACTTCAAGAGAGATATTAATAAAATGCTATTCTATACTTTGGAATCACAGAAAAGGAAATCACAGATGTCCACCCTCCTCTACAAATGTTGGCTAAATGTCACTAGATGATAACCCCATTACCAATGGTAACTTCTTGGAGGGCTGGAACTAGATCTTTGGTACTTTCTTCTTACTCGAATATTATGCATATAAGATTATGGAACCTGGGTCAGAGATAGTGGCTGGGAGACTTTGAGTTCATGTAGTATAAATTCTTTGTTTAATTTTCTATTAAATTAAAATGGGGTAGGAAAAGGTTAAAAGGAGAAATCTCATGAAAATGGGGTGTT
Organism: Trichosurus vulpecula; assembly: GCF_011100635.1. Lineage (NCBI taxonomy): Eukaryota > Metazoa > Chordata > Mammalia > Diprotodontia > Phalangeridae > Trichosurus > Trichosurus vulpecula. Next base: position 20,154,010 of record NC_050580.1, on the reverse strand, counting down.
ATCAGAAGAACTAATACAGAAGAAGCAGGTAGGGGTGGAGTGCTGGTAGTATTGAAACTATACTCTCATCTGGGTTGAAGAGGAAAGAAAATATATACCTGAAGAGGTTTAGAAGTCTTCTGAACTCCTAGAGAAGTGAGAAAGCTGGCTTAAGATTAGAAGAGTAGGGTAAATAGATAAGGGATGGACTTTTAGAGGGGAGGGTAAATGAAGGAAGAAGAGTGTAAAGGGAGATGACAAGGTAAAGGTATAGGGTGAAAGGAGAGGCTGAGAGAAAAGTAGTGAGTAAAAATAAGATGGAGGGAAATTCACAAATAGCAATTATAACTTTGTATGTGAATGGAAAATGGATTGGGGAATGGCTGAAGAAGTTGTGGCACATGAATGTGAAAGAATACTAGTGTGCTATAAGAAATGAAGAGCTCAATGATTTTAGAAAAACATGAAAAGACTTGCATGAAATAATGAACCAATGAGCAGAACCAAGAGAACATTGTATACAATAAAATCAATATTGTTTTAAGAATGACTTTGAGCACATAAATTTGTGTATTATAAATACCCAATTTAACTATAAAAAACATATGAAGAAAGATGCTGTCTGCATTCAGAGAAAGAACTGACAAATAAAAGTATGTATAGAATAATTTTACACACACAGATGTAGATATATAGATATAGATATTTGTGTCTAATGGTAGTCATTTCTAAGTCAGAGAGGAGGAGGGAAGAAAAAAAGAAAGTTCCATGATAATTTTGATGTATATTTGAAAGGAATAGCAAATTGTGTATAGTAGATTTGCAGCTTCATGTAAAATCATCTTTTCATTGTACTATGTCATAGAAATGCCTGTTTCGTTCCATAAATTAATAACATATACATATATGTACATTATATATATGGAATGAAAATGTTTTGTACTTTATTGATAAAAAAGAATCTGTGATCTCACTGATGGGAGTATTCCCATCACTGATGCCAATCATGCCCCATCTATGTTTAATTCTGTGCCATTTTTGTCCATGTCCTCTAACAAGGTCACCATGGGGGGTGCACCCAATGTATAGATGTCTTTCTCCCCATTCTCCTGACATTAGGAACAAAATTGTGGAGCACATGGGTTATCCATTGGCTATCCCTCATTATCATCATCTAACCCTAATCCCATTTTTGTTAAAAAAAACTTCATTGTTTCATACTAGCCTTTACTTTCTTCTTGCATCACATTTCCTAGTCTGAAATAATCCGTGAGTCATTACCATGCCAGATATGAAACAATTGTCATAAAAAGATAAAAAAATGATTTATAATATTGGAAAGATCTTCCTAACAGTGCATTAGGGATGTTGACTCAACTTATGATTTTGTTGATATAGTGAACTCATAGGTAAGAAACCTCCCTCTACAAATGAAGGTTAGGACTTTCTCTTGAACTGATTCTCTTCATAGTCTTAGACTAGGGGTCTTTAATCATTTTTGTGTCGTGGACCCCTCTGTAGGCTGGAAGATCCCATGAGTCCTTTCTGAAAATAATATTTTAAATGCATGGGATAAAATACATAGAGAACTCCCTAGAACATCGAAAGAATAAGGCACTTTGCCCAAGGTCACAGAAGCCAGTATGAGATGGAGATGCAGTTTAAACTAAAATCTTCTTGGCTCTGAGACAAACTCTCTATCCACTACACTATACTGGCTCTCAGAAATATTTCTTCTTCTTCCTTCTTTCTCTTCTTTCCCATCATCCCTCCCTTCCTCCCTCTTTCCCTTCTGTCATCCATCCTTCTATCCTTTCTTCCTTCCTTTCTTCCTTCCTTCCTTCCATCCTTCCTCTCCTCTTCCTCCTCCTCCTCCCTTCTGTGTTGGTAAGCAAAATGGGCTCTTAGCACTTAGTTCAACAAGTGCCCTTGAAGAGTTTGGCTTTGTTTGCTTTGAGTAATTCAATGTATTTCATTGAGTCTTACTAAGTGCTAAGCCCCAGGCTCTAACCCCTATTAGGTGTTAACCTAACCTATGTGGATGTGAACCTCCCAGGTCCTAAGGGGAGGGGCTAACTCAAGAGCCAATCATAGCAGCCTAAGTTCTGGTCATTCAGATGATGTTTGATGATATATGAAGCCCTATAAGAAGAGAGAACAGAGCCATTTGCGCAGGGCTCTCAGTTGTGCTGGTGTGCTGATGCAGATACTCTGGGCAGCTGTAGCTAAGGGCCCTCCAGCTTGTAACCCAGATGCTGGGACTTTGTTAAATTCTGGTAACTATGTATTGGGATTTGAATCAGAAAAGGTCTGTCTGTCGATGTTTGTACTTTTTTTGTAATTTGCTCTGAAGTTCAGGGTGCTGGCCTTTTCCCCTGAACTAAGTGAATGCTGTCTGTATGCTGAATTAAAGTAAGCTTGTCAAACCCCTTCACGTAGCTTTCCTTAGTTAAGCAGATCAAAAGAACCTGTGCTTTTGCAGTGTGTTGGCAGCTTTCTGGGTGCTGGTTGTGGGTAGATCTTACACCCCCACAGAAGCTGTTAGCCGGATTATTGAAACACCTTCTTTTCTCCTTTAAACATACTAGAGGGCAGTGAGGTGGCACAGTGTATAAACGGTTCGACCTGGAATCAGGAAGACCTAGCTTCAAATCTAGCCTTAAATACTTAGCTGTGTGACTCTGGGGAGGTCACTTAACTTCTGTTGGCCTCTGTTTCCTCATCTGTAGAATGGGGAAAATAATAGTATCGATTTCCCAGGATTGTTGTGAGAATAAACTGAGGTATTTAACAAAATGCTTATAACATCCTGGGGGTGCATACAGACTACTATTTCTGTTATTTTTATACATTTTATATATCACTGCCATTCCCCAATAATCTCCACAGAGTCTCTTCCTATACCAAAAATACTGTTAAGTGAAACAAATGGACACATCGACCCAGTCTGATGATGACTCGTGCCTGCTTCTTTACCTCCTTGGAGAAGGTAAAATCCCAGAGAATTTTCAGAGGAAACAGACACATGGAGGGGAAGTAGCCTCCCCAAGGCTCCATAAGAAACAAAAGATAAAGAATGGATTTAGAACCAGGGTCCTCACTCCAAAGGCAGTGGTCTTTCCATTTTCCCATGCTGCCTTTTGCTACAATTTGACTCGTCTCATTCTGACCTGGAAGACCATTGGGGTACTAGTTACAATACTTTAAACCTCCTATCTCTGTGTCTTGTCTAAAGAAACGAAAATGAATAGTTTAGATGTGTTTTGCATTATCTTGCATAAAATCCTCAGAAAAATGAGATATATGTTTGGTGAACCTGGCTCCATGTTGCAAAAAAAAAATCTTATTAAATGCAAATATTTTCATGTCCTAGGTCTTGCCTATTGTATATGGAGTCAGTTTTGCAAGCAAATTTTCTTTTATTAAGGGTCTTAATGAAAGCAGAAAACTTTATTTAAACAATCAGCCTCAATAATTAAAGTCTAGCCAGTAACACAGCGCTTGACTTTTCTGAATGGTCTTTACTTTGGGTAGCGTTTTCCTCTTTAGGCATGACATGCATTGTAAACAGGTACTTTGAAATGGCAATGACACAGATTTAGAATTGGAAGGATTTCATGTAGGCCAAGACCCTCATTTTACAAAGGAGGAAACTGCAGCTCCCAAAGATCAGGTGCCTTGCCTGAGGTCAAACAGCTAATAAGACAGAGCTAAGATTTGTACCCTGGCTCTCTGATTTCAGATTCGGTGTCCAATCCAGTGCAGTAGGATATCTCATGGCTTAAGTTAAGACATGCATAAAAGGACAGTTTAGAGGAAAATGCTGCTCTCTTAACTTGTAAGTTATACAAATGAGGAAAGTAAATTAAGAGCCCAAATGATAGACATTTCTTTACGAAAGCTGGCGAAAAGATGTGTAAGTATGGGTACAAAGTGGATGTGGCCAAAAATCATGCCCTAAGAACATTGCTCCCAATTGGATTTCCTCCAGATCGTCTCCCAGGGCCCCATGCAACTCTTCCAGATGCCTGCATCTGCCCTTCTTTTTGCTCTGTTTCCAGAGATATCTGAGGCCCTGCTTTGCTGCCTCCCGGTTCAGTGTCTCAATTCTCCAGGCACTGAAGAGCTCAGGGTTCTACCCCCTGCTTCCTCTCCTTCTGCCACTCTTTTCAATTGCCCTTATACAGCAGCAATGGGAAGGAGAATGAGTTTTTCTCAGCTCTCTGAAGTCAGCCAGTGTTCCACTTGAGTTCACGGAACATCTGTTATAACAAGGTTAAAGTTATCGAAAAGGCCCTCCACTATTGCTTTGTGCTGAATAGCAACCAAGGTGCATTTTAATATTTCCTGGGAGAGTCAAACTTTCAGAGCCAGCATATTCACCCTCTCTCCTCCTCTACACTCTAAGCCTAATCCCAGGTCTTCTGGTCCCCAGCTATTGTGAACCGGAATATGTCATAGTATATCATGAAGTCATTGACTGGTCCCTGGATGGGACCTTGGGTGGTTAGGTGGCACAGTGGATAGAACCTTGGACCTGGAGTTAAAGAAGACCTGAGTTCAAATTTGGCCTTAGACACTTACTAGCTGTGCAATCCTGGGCAAATCACTTAACATTGGTATGCTTCAACTTGTTCATCTGTAAAATGGATATAATTGTACCTACCTCTTAAGGCTGTTGCTAGGTTAAAATAACATGGTATTTGCAAAGTATTTTGCAAATACTTTTAAGTGCTATATAAATACAGCTATGATTATGATGATGATGATGATGATGATGTAGGTGAAGCTGGCATTATCCCCTATTGACAGATGAGGGAACTGAGGATAAAAAAGTTAGCAATGTCTCCAGGGTCAGAGAGCCAGCATATTTTAGAGTTGGTTGGTTGGATGGTTGGTTGTTGTCCTTCATTTTCGAAGTGGACCAAAGTGATATCACTGACTAGAGTCAAGTCAAAATTCGTCTGATGGGGGCAGCTAGGTGATGCAGTGAGTAGAACACGGGCCCTGGAGTCAAGAGGACCTGAGTTCAAAACCAACCTCAGACACTTGACAACACTAATAGCTGTGTGACCTTGGGCAAGTCACTTAACCCCAATTTCCCTGCCAAAAAAACCCAAAAAATGAAATTCATCTGACTATGTCTAGTCAGACCAGTATGAGCTTGCAACACTCTACCATCGGTTGGGCACAAATAGTCCATGTGAACATTTGGGCTGGATTCTCTAAATCTGTGCATCTCATGTTTCTTTTGAGCTAATTCTATCCTGCTTTGCTCATAGAGCACAGCATATTCTCTGATGAGGGGCCACCATGCTCAGCAGTCCTGTGCCAGTGTCTCCAATGTCACCCCAAAGTTCTTAAGAGAGACCTTGAGAGTATCTTTGTATTGCTTCTTTTAACCACCACATGAGTGCTTGCCCTGTGTGAGTTCTCCATAAAATAGTCTTTTAGGCAATGATACATTTGGCATTCATACAATGTGGCCAGCTCATCAGAGTTGTGCTCTCTGCAGTAAGGTTTGAATGCTTGGGAGTTTAGTTTGAGAAAGGACCTCAGTGTCCGGCATCTTATTCCACCAGGTGAATCTTTTGAAGACAATTCTAATGGAAGGGATTCAATTTTCTGGCATGGTGCTGGCATACTTTCCAGGTTTCACAGGCATACAACAATGAGGTCAGCACAACAGCTCTGTAGACTTTTTGTTGGTAGTCAGTCTAACACCTCTTCTCTCCCACACTTTCCTTTGGAGCCTCCCAAACACTGAGCTAGCTCTGGCAATGCATGCATCAACCTCTTAACCAATGGGTACATCCCTAGAAATTATACTACCAAGGTAAGTGACCTTATCCACAGCATTCAAAACTTCTCCATTTGCTGTAACCAATAGTTCCACATATGGATGGTGTGGGGCTGGCTGATAGAGTACCTGTGTTTTCTTGGTATTAATTGTCAGGCCAAATTAGCACAAACAACAGAGAAATGATCCATTCTTTGTGGCATCTCAGCTTCAGAGGCCGCATTGAGTGCACAATCATCTGTGAACAAAATATCATGCACCAACACTCCCTCCTTTCAAAGTTGAAGAATTTAACATCAGTGCAGTAGCTGACCTTGATGCTGGGTTTGTCCTCATTGAAGATGTTTGACAATGTGGCTACAAACATCCTGCTAAAATACATGGGAGTAAGCACACATGTTTTAGAGAGGGAGGACTTGGATGCATATGTTGACCCTTAATTCAATTCAATTTCCCTAGACCACACTAGGCCAGTTGAGGCCCCTCATGTACCTTGATCCTGCTTTGCCTCCTCCCAAACCAAGGCAGTTTTTGAATCTAAAATTTCAGGAACTCATACAGCTTTGGAATTAGGCTTGAGGGGATCCTTGGGGTCTCATAGACTCTCAAGTCAGTGGATCACTTTCATGCTCCCCTTGGGGTTTTTATTACTTGAAGGAGTTTGGAGAGGAGTTGGTCCAAATCAGGACACTTTCTCATCTTCATTGTTCCTTCCATCCCATTTCCAATGAGGCTTTTTATGAATGGATTATTATTTTAGCATAGTACGACTTGGGTTGAAAGTCTGCCTCTGACATTCACCGCCTCTGTGACCTGGGCCAAGTCACCAATTCATTTAACTACGAGGAATGTGGCCAGGGGGTGGGGGTGGGGGTGGATGGAGTTGTTGATTTATATGGCTACATTTAGCTTGAGTTTGTGATTCTGAGCAGAAAGGTGAGAGAGTCACTTATTTGTAGATCTAAGTTGAATAATTGAGACAATGTTTGAAGAGAACTTTTATGAGCAAGAATGTTCCTAGGAGATTCTGACTTCCAACATTATTAATTGGGTAAGATGCAGTTAAAGTGAATATGAAGGGCATCCTTGATAAGGAAAAGAAGCCACAAGAGACCAAACTTTGCAAACTGGAAGAAGGCAGAGACAACACTTCCCATTGTACCCTGAAGGTACCAAGGATTCAATTCTCATTCCTATGTATATGCTTCCCAGATCGACTTCTCCAGCCTTGACCTCTAGGATCACATGTCTAACTGCTTATTGGACATCTCAAATTGAGTGTCTCTTAGAAATCTTAAACTCAGTATGTCCCAAAATGAACTCATCATCTTTTCCCCAAAGTCTCCTCTCTTTCTAACTTCTCTCTTTCTCTTGAGGGCACTGTAATCCTGCAAGTCACCCAAGCTTGCAACTTAGGTGTCATCTTCAATTCCTCAATCTCTCTTAAGCCCCCTACACCATATCCAATCCATTGCCAAGCTCTTCCATTTCCTCCTTCCCAGAAAATCTATTTTCTGCCTTCTCTCCTCTGACTCTGCCACCACCCTTGTTCAGGACCTTATCGCCTCATTTGGGGACTATTGTGATAACTGTCTGGTTGGTCTCCCAGCCTCAAGTCTCTTCCCATTTTAGTTCATCCTACACTCAGCTGTCAAAATGATCTCCCTAAAGTGCAGTTCTGACCATGTCAGGCCTATATTCAGTGAGTTCTATTGCCTCCAGGATCAAATATAAAGTCTTCTGTTTGGCATTCAGTGTCCTTCCCAACCTAGTCCCTTCCAATCTTTCCAGCCCTCTTTTATATACTCTACAATCCAGTGACACTATCCTCATTGTTGTTCCTTCCAAGAGGTCTTGAACCTCTACCCTCTGTATTTTCATGGTCTCTCCCCCGTGCCTGGGATAGTCTCTCTTCTATGCCTTCTGACTTCCTTCAAGCCCCAGCTAAAATCTCACCCTCTTTCACAAGATTTTCCTGGTCTTCCTTCTGAAGTTGCCTTCCATTTATCCCATACGTAATTTTTATGTATATGTTTATATTGGTGTTTTCTTGCTCATTCAAATGGAAGCCTCTTGGGGGCAGCACCATTCTTCATTTAAGATTGCATGGAGATGTTAACATTCTTTAGATGAACCTATGCTTCTGACTTTTTCTACCCTGCTATAGAAACCACTTTACCCTGGAAGCTTGCTTCGCCCTTGTACTTCACACATTATACTCTCTATTTTTTCAGCATCTACTGTAATTGTCAGGCTTTCACCAGAACCTCCATTTCAAGGAGGACAGCCAGGCCAATCATGCCTTTATGCCCACTTGGCCTCTCTCCATGTTTAGCTTCTGAGTTTTCTTCCTCTATTGGAAGGTAAGCTCCATAAGAGCAGGGACGATCTTTCTGCTTGTATTTGCATCCTCAGCACTTAGCATGGTGCCTAGCATGTATTAAATTCTTAGCAAATGCTTGTTCAATTGACTAACAGCTTCTCCGTACAGTCCCCATGGTCCCAGGACCTCACAGAGGAATCTCTGAATCTCACAGAGGAGATGGTCAGTGCAGGGAATTTGCCTTGTGAATATTTAGATTTCTGTTGGAGCTCAGGAACTCACCTATTCAGGGATGGGAGTAGATGGTTTGTATGTAAGGCCTCTAGTGAAATGCATGTATGTATGTATGTATGTATATATATACGCATGGTCTTTAGTGAAATGTATGCATGAATATGTATGAATATATGTATGCATGAATATGTATGAATATATGTATGGCCTCTAGTGAGATGTATGTATGTATATATGGCCTCTAGTGAAATGATTCTGTGTGAAGGGGAGGCTGGTTCTAAGTCAGCATGTCCCAGGTAATGTTTACCTCTTAGATTCCTCTCTCCACTCTATGTTTCAGGACTGGGAATATTATCAAGGCTTAGATGATACATACAGAACTAGAAAAGCTATCAGGAGTCTTGATTTACAGACTACAACCATACTGGCCATCAGATGAACAGAGTGCTTTTCATAGAGTAGGTACTTAATATCTATTTGTAGAATTTATATGATTGACAAAATCATCCTGACTCCAAGTTCCCAGTGGGAGGCTCAGGCCCTGAGATTGCCCCATCTGAACTTGCATCCTTGGGAAAGACTCTTGAACTGGTTTAAAGGGTGTGAGTCAGTAATATTCTTAGCTGTGCAAAGGAAATTATTATTAATACCATCAATGACTGAATTGTTACCTTGCATCTTCTGGCAAAGACTGGAGTCTTTGAGGTGACAATACAGTTTCAATCTGGCAGATTGCAAAAGACCCTGGGGGGAGAGAATTTTATTTTTGCCTTTGCTCACATAGAAGAGCTGGATTTTGACCAATCCTCCAGCAAAGAAACTAGAATGTGATCACAGAAAGTAAGAGTCAGATATTGGGGTGTTTAACCAACCATTAAGATTAGGTTATCCCTTTGGGAAATGGGAACAAGTTTACTTTCAACTGACCCTTAAACACAATCAAAAGGCTTTTAGTTAGGGTGAGTAGAGGTCAAAAGGAGTTTTGTTGATTTTTTTCCTTCATGCTTCTAACAGAGGATGAGAGGGGAAATTTCTACACTTTTCCCTCCACAAGCTTTGAAACAAATTACTTACCTAGAGTGAGACACAGCACTTAGTAAAATTCCTTTTCAGAGAGTTTAAGGCACACTAGAGGAGGCAGGAACATTCAATGTAGGCAAATGTCTGTCTGTCACTATCTATCTATCTATCTATCTATCTATCTATCTATCTATCTATCTATCTATCTATCTGTCTATCTATCTAACCAGAAGGGTAGCAGTTTCAAGGGCCAGGATAATAGCAGTAGCAGAGAGCCCATTGTAGATGCAAAGGAGTCTTAACTCCATCAATTAAACTCTGGAGAGGAGCAGACTCTGTGACCCCAGGTGAGCAGTCCACTTAGCAGAGATGATGGACTCAATAGCAAATTTTGAGAGGGCTAAGCAAGCAGAGCAACAACATTTAGGCCCTGAAGAAACTGACGACATTACACATTATGGCCCTTTTCTATTCCTGATGGTGTAAAGAGAGGGTGGAAAGGTGGATATTTTGCTGACACTCTCACTTTCTGTCAATGTTTTTCTTCTCCTTTTCTACTAACATGCTAAACATTCTATTAAGTATCTGGGAGATGTGGTCTCAGAATAGATACAGATGTAGAAGTTGGGTTTTGAAAAGGAATATTAAGAATGAGAAAAAATAGATTAAGGACTAACTGGTACATAGTTATATGGACCATGTCTTTTTGGCATTTTTGGAGATTTTGAGATTTCTTCTTGCCACCTACTGAGGTCAAACAGTAGGTGCTGATCCAGTCATGTGGCATATTTCTGGGAGGTCTCCTACCTTCTTCTGATGTCTGGCTTGCATGTGGTCTGTTCTCTTCCCCACCCTTCACTTCCATTAGAGAACAGAGCTCCTGGGTTGAGCTAAGTTCCTGACTGAGCTGTCCTGATGACTTGATATTCCTGTGGTAATGGGAAAATTACTATCCTAATGTTTTCAGGTTTTCTTGATCAATCTCAAGGACAGGGACAGATGAGGCAGGAGTTAGGACTGGGCCAATTAGATTAATTACCTTCCATCCCCGAGGTTTGGTAGAATATAAAGTTGTTTGCTTGCATTGGGAGCATTTATTTTTCATGTATTTTTTATCTCCCAGTCCTAGATATTTTTAATAAATAGTTTTTGTTCTTCACCATGACATGAATTTTACGTGATTTGTTTGGAACAACTAATTTTAAAAGTGTATTGGAATTTGTCAGTGAAAAGGTGTGAATATAAGCTAAAGAGAGTATCCAGAGCATGGAAATGAGAGGGATGGCCCTATAACAGTATAATTGGACAAGAACAATCAAGCTAAAAGCATTTATTGGGCACCTTTCAAATACCAAACTCTGTTTCATGATGGGGGTACAAATACAATGAATGAAACCTTCCCTACTTGCAAAGAACAGACATTTGAAACGATTCAGTTTGATGCTTTCCTATCACTAGAAAAGGAACAAAAGATAATAGATTTTCAGCTAGAAGTGACTTTCAAGGTTACTTAGTCCAATCTCCTCATTTTACAAATGAGGAAAATGAGTCCAGGGGAGGTTCAGAGAGAACCTACAGAGAAAATCAACTCTTCAAAGAAGATGTGAATTCGCCATTTTTAGGGCCTGAATCCAATGCAGTAAACAAAAAGATATTTAGGAACTCTAACTAAAAGTGGGGAAATCCAATTTGAATCTTGACTGGGCAGAACTTTGACAGCAGATGTTATCAGTAACTTCAATGTACCTGCCTAAATTAGAAGGCTGTAAGGGCTCATTATTATTTCATGGTAATGCACTCTAGAACATTTTAATCAGCTTTCTTGCTTTTCAAGATTAGTAGATCTATGTGTGTGAGGGCATAATTTAATAAAATTAATATTTTAATAAAAGATTAGCCATGCCACCCAAAGAGTATATTAAAATACATCAGTATTAGCATATGGGACTTTTAAGGATTTAAAGGATAGTTTGAGCAAAATTTGTTTTCAATGAAGAAAGGCATTGTGAAAAGTCAGCTGGATCTATAGTCAGGTGACCTGAGTTCAAGTCTAAGACCTGCTAATGAGTATGTCTTACCCCACACCTAACACTGGGAAAGTCATTAAGCCCCTTTCCCCTTTTATGTTAGTTAAAGGGAACCAGTCATATCAACAAACACTTACTGAGTGCTAACTATGTGCCAGGTACTCCTCAGTACTGAGGATTCAGAGAAGGGTAAGAATAGTCTTTAAGATTCCTCCTAATTCTAAATTTTATGATGCTAGCTAGATACTCAGATGAAGTATAAAAATTAGACAAACATTCAGATGAATCATCTTGAACAATTCCCCTTAGAGCTTTTAATATACTTTCAGTGGGTAATTATATGAGGGCTACATAACAATTGCAAAATTTAGTAAATATTTGTCGTGTGCAGATCATTGTGCCTATGGTATTTATAAGAGTTATAAAATTTAGATGATATGTTTTGTTGACCTCAAGGAATTTCCTGTCTGGTATATAAATGTATGCAATGGATCTATGATCTTATTGATAGGAGTCTTCCCTCCAATGACCAATCGACTAGTATTTCTTTTTCACTTACTATATGCCAGGCACTGTGCTAAGTTCTGGATTATGCTGATTCCAACCTATCCATGGCTTAGTTGTACTTTGCCATTTTGATCATGTCCTCTTATCAATCTCTTAGAAGGGGTTCTTCTATCTTTTTCCCATTGTCTGGCTACCAGTGGAGAACCTAGGCTGTTTGTAAATTGGTCATTCTTGCTACATAAACAATCAATATTTGTTTTATTTTGAAGAGGAGAGTCATTCATTTATCTGATTTCATGCTTTGAATGGCATCTTTTCCATAGGTTTTTGTTTGTGATGAGTTGTAGAATGATCACACCCACAATGCCCTCTTTCATTGCCCACTGAGTGATCCTCAAGTATAGATTTTAAGAAGCTGTAGTATTCTATAAATCATGGCTATATAAATTACCAGAAGATTGTCATAATGAGTCCTTGTTTCAGGGAGAAGCTTAGAGTCATTAAAGTAATTCTATAATTTGCCAAAGGATTCAGCCTGCTTTCCCTCTCCTGTTCAATGATGGACCCACTTATTTGTCCATTTCTGGGCTGTCCTAAGGGACAACTCAATGGATAGTCAATCCAAACAGTAGTAGGCATTCTTCATCCACTTGCTGCCCATTTATTTTCTGTGTGGATCTAAGTTCAAATTCTTTTGAGTGACTGTGGATCTCACTTAAGAGGCTCTGAAATATTCTGAGAAATGATGTAATTAGCACAATGTCATCCCCATATAAGAATGTTTGGAGGACCTCACAAAAGAAATAATTGAAGCATGACAAAGAGAAGAGAACAATGGATCTGAGATTTAGCCTAACACTGTCTCTTGCTGTATAACTTTCACAAGTAACTTCATTTCCCCATTTTCTCATCTGTAAAATAGGGTCAGTCCAGTTTCACAAGATTCTGGGGATACAGGTACAGTGAAGTCAATTATCTCTATTTGCAAGGAGCTTATATATTTTTGGGAGTTCATTTCAAATCAATTTATACTTATGTAAGAAGTGTTACTGATTTGTTCATATCGTTTGACCCAGTGTTTTAGTTACCTGCCATTTATATCAGAGAACACAGAGAAAATCAAAGGTTTGATACCCACAGATATATTAATTAATAGGATTTTTCTGGGTAGCAAAATACTTGAAACAAATTGGGTGACCACTGGTTGGGAAGATGACTAAACAAACTTTGTTATATGAAAATAATATTACTGTGCCATAAGGAATGATTGGATTAAGGGATGAGTAAGGAATGAAAGGCACCATAGTGTAGTGGTTAGAGAGATGGCTTTGGAATGAGGAAGATGTGAGGTTGTTTCACTATTTACATATTCTGCCTTTGTGACCCTGGACAATCCACTTAACTTCTCAGTATGTTAGGCAGCTCTAAAGGTACAGAGAAGATGCTTACTTGCATTGATGGAACGAGATCCATGTGCCAATGAAATTATAGGTTCAATTGCTATCCTATCCCTAAGGAATGATGAATATAATGAATTCAGAGAAACATGGGAACACCTGTAGGAACTGTAGGAGGATGTAACAAAATGAATAGGTGGGAGGAATATATACGGTTATTACAATTATGTATCTGTAGATCACCTCCAGTCATAAGAACCTATGCCTTGCCACTGGACTTGGACAACTCTGGAGGAAAGAATGAGGCTGATGACTTGTGACAGCTCTGCCTCACTTAAATCCAATTCACCTGCAAGTCAAGACATTCCCCTCCTGATGTACTTGGTTTTCTTTGAGAATGAAGGACAAACAACAACACCAAGCCTCCCTAAAAGACAACAGAATGAAGACAAAATGCAATGGCCAATAGTGGTTCTGGGTGACCCTTTAGATACGTGTTCCTGGATGAAAAAAATGTGGGTTACTCTTGGGAATGTGTGGATGGTGATTTGCTCTGGAAGGTTTTGCTTAATTTTTTTTTGGAGAAGGCTCTGTGGGGGTCATAATAGGGAAGTGATTAATGACAATGTAAGCAACCAGATGCATTCATAAAATGTGAAATAAAATAATATAAAGGATATTAATAAAATAAAATAAGGGAGTTTGACTAGAGGGTCTCTATCACCATGTCATCCCACTCCTATCTCCAATTAGAAAATCTAGAATCCTTCTGGATCAATAAGATAATATAAGTCTTTCCCTCAAGGGAACAGAATTTAGTGTGTTGTTTAGCAAGATCTAAGGTTCTAATTCAATAGTCATTTCCATTTCACACAAGTTCCACAGGGTATGACATTGTTTACACATAGTTTATCTTCATATGCTTCTCCTTTGTGTCCCTGCAGCTCAATGCATATTAATTTGTTTGCAGTACTGTTATAAATGGTATTGTAATGACATTAATCAACTGTTCAGCCTGAAATACATGAGTTAGTTTGCCCTGTCCATTGTATCTGAATACATATCATCTCTCTTTCAAAATGCCAAGACCAAATTTAGAAAGTTTAAAGGAGAAATAGCTGTAGATTATAGCTGGTGTTTCCCACATGTGTTCTAAATGCACTGCTGTTGGATTGTTTTAAGCAGTAGCATACTGTATACATGTGTGTGACATGAGTCACGTGTGTGACCATAGCAATTCATTTGGGTTCCTCTAGGTCTTGGTTTTCTCATTTATAAAATCAGAATAGTAATATCTGCAATATCTACTGGCCACCATGGTGTGAGGACCAATTGAGATCATAAAGCATTTTATACTTTACAATCTATCAATAAGAATTTTCTTATTAGCCTAATATGTGCCAGGGACTGGGAATACAAAGACAAAAGTGAAATTGTCCCTGTCTGCAAAGAGTTTATAATTTATCTGGGGGACACAATCAGTACATACATGCAGTCAATCCTCAACTTTGGTGGGGCTAATGTTACTAGAAAATGGAACAAAAGTAAAAAAATGCAAATGTTGATACATTGAACCAATGGGAAATAGGGGATTAAGTTCTGGAGCTCACTAAAACCTGTAATCTTTCCTTAGAGATTGCTGGAGACACTTTTAAGCATAAAATTCTTTATAACAAAGCATTAATTCTGATAATGTTGCTTTCCCTTTATTTAGAAGAGGAACAATGACATCACAGAGTGATGTCTTGACTTATGTGTAAATTAGATTTAGGTCAGGCAGAGTTGCACAAAATTGTCAGCCTCAATCTCTCTCCCAGAGTCATCGAAGTCTAGTGGTGAGACAAAAGTCCAATTGCTTGATGATGGCCTAAGATGCAGTGGGTGACCTTGGAGTCTTTGATATCTGACCAAGCTCTAAGCACTCTAGATCATCTGCTTCAGCCACCTTCATGGCTATTGGAACAAATCATTCTCATGTGTCCATTCCATGGCGAAGTCTGCATGTAATTGGGGCAGACATCCTTCTATTTCGCCAACAAGTCTGAGGTCTGTAAATTATCCTCAACTTGGCTCATAGAGGACTAGCACCTCTGATGTGAGGGCTTCCTGAGCCCTTTTCAGGGCTGCTCATCCACCTTTGGTGTCCACCTGTCACCCAACTCTCTCCTGTGGCTCCAAGCAGCTGTAGCATGTATAACAACCATACCTCAGTAAAACCATCTTGGCAGAATTCTGATAACATGGTTTCCCTGACAGTAACCATGAAACAACCCATTAAATGCAGTACTCAAAATGAAATTGGTAACATGCAAAATATTTTTCTCCCTAGTAATTCTCTAGAATTCTCTGACCTTTTGTGCTAACATTTCAATAAAACAAAACAAAACATTCATTTCAGACGATATTCACTTTTCATAAGACATGAAATCTACAATACCATAAATATTATATGGCAAATAAAAATTTTAAAACAAAAACATTTTTTAACCTGAATCTTACCATTCACTGTCTCAGATGGAAGTGTTATGGCATTGTACTGTGTACCATACTGCTGTACACCTCCCTATCTTGGCCACCCTTTGAAAACCAAGGGAGTGATTACTGGGACTATATTTGTTGCTGCTGAAACAAGCTGAGGCTATTGAGGTCTGGACATCGCCTCTAACACACTCTGTCCATCAGGGCTTGAGGATGGTATTGGAGATCATTAAGGACCCAGCAGCTTGAAATAATCTTTCAGAAAAGTCTGCTTTATGAACTGTTTGAGATCCTTAAGGGTCCCAGAGTGTGGGAGCATAGCAGAGCCTAGCAGGATGCCAGTCACTCTCCGAGCTTGTGGGCATTGTGTTTCTTTTTTTCTCTGCTGCACTTACTCGTGAGTATGCATGGTCGCCAATGTGAAAGTGAGAATGCTGTTGTTGTTTTCAGGCATGTCTGACTCTGTGTGATCTGATTTGGGGTTTTCTCCGCAGAGATCCTGGAGTAGTTTGCAATTTTCTTCTCTAGCTCATTTTACAGATGAGGAAACTGAGGCAAACAAGGTTAAGTGAGTTGCCCACAGTCACACAGCTAGAAGTGTCTGAGGCTAGGGTCGAATTCCCAAAGATGAGTCTTCCTGATTCCATACCCGGGGCTCTATCCACTGCACAACCCCACTCTCTAGCTTTGAAAATGAGGTTACCAATAAAATCAGAAAACTCTTGGAAGTCAAGAAAGTTAAACATAGGAATGTTGAGGATTGACTGTAATACATACGTGTGGGGATGTATAACAGGTATGATCCTTAAGCATTACAAAAACTGATGTATTTTGGGTTTTATTGTCACTACTAGTGAAGCTCTGTGGACAGAAAGCCAGCCTCAGAGTCAGGAAGACCTGTGGCCACGGCCCGCCTTTGATGAATCTGTGACCAAAGTGATTTAACATTTCAGTTTTCTGAGTGCATTTAAGGTTCTGTAAGACTGTAAATTCTGTAAGACTATTATCTTTCAGAGAAGGTGCTGACTGGTATTGATAGAGACAGGTCTCTATTAGGATGAAATAACTGGTCTAGTAATAAATAAACAAATAAGTAATATTACACATGCAGTATTATATGTACACAAAATATGTATATATGTGCATAAACATGTGGGTATCATTACATGCACACAGATAATTTGTATATACATGTTTACATAATGAATGTATGGCATCTCAAAAGTCTAACAACATTTTATGTTATTTAAACTTTAAACTTCACTTGGGACACTCAATATATCAGGTTCAAGCCCAGAACATTTTTACAGACTCTCTTTGCTACTATATTGACTCAATGCTGTGTGCCTGTGTGAATGGGGAAGTTGGCAGAAGAGCCTTGGAGACAAGACATTCTTCTGCCTTCCCATTCTAAGAGGGAATGTGTGGTTCCAGGCTCTCAAGAGAAATATAATACTTCAGCAGGCAGGGACAGAAGAGAAAATGGCTGCTCTGTATTTTCCTGATTTCTAGTTTACCTTCCTAGAGACCTTGGGTCATTTCTTCTCATATAAGATCAGGGTACTTTCTTCATGGTGTTCCTGTGAGAGGGCTTTTTCATGCTGTTTATTTTTTGGCATATTCTAATTTGCAGGTGTCAAACTCACTGCAAGAGCCTCTCAAACTCCAGAATACCGCCCAAACCAGATTAAATGAAATGTTTAACAAAATAAATAAAAATATAATAGAACATAGATGATGTTAATTTGTGGTTTTCTAAGTCAATATGTGGGCTATCTATGTGATGTAGTAGATAGAGGGCCCAGCCTGGAGTCAGGAAGCCTCATCTTCCTGAGTTCAAATTTAGTCTCAGACACTTCCTAACAGTATGACCTTGCACAAATCACTTGACCCTGTTTGCCTCAGTTTTCTCATCTGTAAAATGAGCTGGAGAAGGAAATGGGAAATTACTCCAGTTTCTTTGCCAAGAAAACCCCAAATAGGGTCATGAAAAGTCAGACACCACTGAAAGGACTGAACAACAACAAAGAACAAAAAGTCAATATGTAGCCCACAGATAACACCAATGTTCTAATTTGAGTAACTTCGCAGACATCCATTGACTACTTATTTGGATAAATGGGTTTACTCCCTATTAACTTTTAGTGATAGTTTTTTTTAAACCAGAATTTTTTTTTTGGGAAGGGATCAGATATGGGCTTGTAGTACTACCTCCTCTTTTAGGGATAGCAAACAGAAAAACAGACTGGAGTTAAAAAAATAATTTAGTGACTATAGGATGTCTGTTGGAGTGGGGTGACAAAGGGATCTATCTATTGATGCATCTCCAGCAACCATATTTAGACAACCTGTGTAGACATGCACATAACCTACACAGGCAACAAACACTCCCATCATATACACACATACATATATTCATCATACATATACAAATATACACACATACACACATTTGTATGCATATATATACCTAGCCCATACATACATACATATATATATATATGTAAATACCCCCCATATATACATGTGTATGTGTGTGTATAATTGCTGCCTTCATAACATAATTCCCTGCCCTCCTATGGGAAAAAGATCTCTAATCTAGTTTCTGTATCTAGCTATTTGTGTCCTTCCAAGGTACTCCTTCATCCACCTGAGACAGATATCTCTCAGTGTGAGGTGCACTGTAGTGCAAAGGATGCTGGCTTTGGGATTAGAAGACGTTATTGCAAATCCCAGCTATCCACTTATATTCTGTATGATCTCAAATAAGTCACTTAATCCCCATGGGCCTCAGTTTCTTTATCTACAGAAAGAGCGTTTTGGAGAAAATTACCCATTAGTTTCCTTCTAGCTCTAAATCTATGTTCAGGTATATAAGAGGGAGTCTGACACAGTGACCTGGATGCAGAAATACTAAAGGAAGTTGTTCATATTATTAGCTGCCTCCCCCTACACTGCTATCCAGCTGGTCAGCTCCAGCTTTTTCTTTTTCCTTTGGAGGTAAAAGGTTCTGGCTATCATCAAATCTCAGGACTGAATATTGGTATTCAGTGTAGAAAGCCACACATTAAGGTTCTCAGTAATTAAGGCAAAGCAGATGGTTGTTCACAGCATTTATAATGTTGTTTAAATTTTATTTTGATTCATTAATGGAACTATAAAATCCCATCATGAAGCACGGGGACAAAAAAACCAAAAATAGAAAGCAGATGATTAGCTGGGCTTCTATTACCCAGGCCATAAAAATTAACAAGTAAACACCCAAAACATAACCATTATATTATTTATAGACTTTTCTTTAGCATAAATATTTTTGAATATGGACTCTCTATTCCCAGGTATATTTGGCAGCATCAGCAGGAAAGCCATCCCAGAGTGAAGTTGTATTCTAAAATGTTCAAAGGTTTCATGCTGGCATGGGCAGAGCAGCAGAACTGGCCCTGTTGAAGCTTTACATTTCAGGGCTGAAGGGAGGTCAGTGACTGCCTTATGTTGTTGCCCAGTTGTTTTAGTCACTCTTGGTGGCCCCATTTGGGATTTTCTTAGCAAAGATACTGGAGTGGTTGGTCATTTCCCTCTCCAGCTCATCTTATACATGAGGAACCTGAGGCAAGCAGGGTTAAGTGACTTGCCTAGAATCACATAGCTAGGAAAGTGTCTGAGGTCAGATTTGAACTCAAATCTTGCTGATTCCAAGCCCAGCACTCTATTTACTGCACCACCTAGTTGCCCAGAGGCTACCTAGTCCACCTCATACCCCTTTCTGCCCAAGAATCTCTGGCAAATACCTGACAAAGGGTACTGTAGTCTTGATTCAAATGCCTCAGGTGAAGGAGGTGACCTAAGAGCCCACTGCATTTATGAAACAGCTCTACTTTCTGAGAAGTGTTTCATGAGCTAAGCCAAAATTTACTTCTTTGTAACTGTTGGGAAATATTATTTTTATTTATTAATATTGTTTAAACCTTGCTCTATGTGACTAGAAAATTATGAAACCGAAGTTTCTGGCAGAGGGCAGGCTGATCTCACTCCAGGGAAGACTGATGATTGCAGGGCATTCTCAGATCCCACCCAGGGACTGTTTTGGGTCCACTCTAAGCTTGTATTTGGGGTTCCCCAAATTTGAATGTTTATTCTCACTTGTTGATATACACCCCAAATCATTTAACTATAACCAATCAGCAAATGTTCTTGCAAGTTTGTCTGAACTCTAGTTGATGTAACCTCATAAAGGCTTGAGGAGGGATCCCCACCTTTTTCCAGCTCTGTCCTTTGCCAAACGACCTCCTAAGACGCTTTTTAAAATGATTTCAGGTTTTACACTTTGTTCTTTACCAACAATTACTGAAACAACTTCCACTTATCACTCCTAGTTCTACTCTGTGGCCAAAGTGAACAAGTCCATTTTCATCCTCCCCAAGGCATTTCTTTAAATATTTGCAGAGAGTTAACATGATCCTTATGTGTCTTTCCCCCAATATACTAAATCTCTCCAGTTCTTTCAAGTGAATCTTCATATTCCATGAATCTGAAACCTGTCACCATCCTGGTTATCCTCTCCTGGCTCTTCTCTGGCTTATCCATGTCCTTCCTAAGCTGTGGTGCCCATACTGAGCACAATGCTTCAGATGTATTCTGTTAAGGGTCATGAATGGGCAATTAATTGAATTAAGTGGATATTAGGGGTCTTCAGCAAGCAGGTGGCACAGAAAGAAGCTTCAGTATTTGGAGTGACCAGTGATAAAGCCATGCAATCAAAACCTCAGAAGATCAGCAAAGGCCCCACATTGGAGAAAACGCCTTGTTCTCCAGACTGGAAATTACCACAATACTTCAGATGTACTTTGATCAGAGGCTAGAACAGTGGGACTACTACCTCCTTATTCCCACATTCTGTGCCTCTTTTCATTCATTCCAACGTTACATTCATGTTCTTTGTTGCCAAATCCCACTATCAACATATACTGAGCTTGTAGTCTGTGAAAATGTTCATCCTTTTCCTGAGAAACTTCTGATTTGTGGCACCTCCCCCATCTTGTACTTGTGAATTTGATTTTTTGAACCCAAATATAAAACTCCATTTTACATTTATGCATCAACCAATCAATAAACATATTAAGTGCATACCATATGCTAAATGTGGGGTAAGTTCTAAGGATGTGTACAATGGAACCATAGATTTGGAATTTAAGAGTCCATAAAGGACATTTGAGAGAACAGGTTGACTCCTTGATAAATAATTAGTGAGAGACAGGGGCTGTTTCAGTTCTCTTTTTTATGCCTAACACTGAGGGCTTAGTAGGCTCTTAACAACTGATCCAAATCTATCATCTGGCATTGAGGGAATTTGGGTCCAGAGAGATTAAATCATTTGCCCAAGATCACACAGGTAATCAGTGGCAGAAGCAGATCAAACTCATATTGGCCAAATTCTAAATCAGGGCTCTTTTCACTGGACCAAGCTGTTCTTTTTTGTCTTTTCCTTGACTCTGAGTCAGTTTTTTGTGCATAAGTCCATATACATTTATGAAGTACCTACTACGTAAAAGGCATCATGTTAAACCCTGGGAATAAAAAAAGGCAGAAGACAGTCCTTGCTCTCAAGAATATCGTAGTCTAATGTAGGAGCTCACAGTATAATTGTCTAATTCTTTGCTGTGTTTTCATCAAATCTAAAGGAATTACAAAATAACAATTTAACAGGATGTACGTTTGATTATTCAGTTCAGTGGAAATAATGCACTAGGGCATATGGTACATTCATTAACTTATTTTTAAAATGCCTGCCCTTAGTCACTTTATAGACAGAATTATCTTCTCTCAATTTTGTTTTTTATTGTTATGTTCATATTTTGATTCAGTACTATTTAACTTATTTTCTTAATTTTGTAATTCATTGAAAGATAAATAGATCTGAAATGGTGAGTAATACCTATTTAAGGTCATGGGAAAGGAGTCAAGAATTTCTGAAATTGGAAGGGCTTTGAAGATGGAGGACAGAATCATCAGGCTTAAAGGCTGTTGTCAAGTTCTTGTCAAGAACCACCCCCGAGGGACAGCCAGTGCTTTGAAGTCGGAATTAATTGAATAAAGAAGTAGCACGCATTACTTATCTTGACCCATATCCCAGAGAGTACCGATAGATAGAACATAGAAGTCACTAAAGAAAAGAGGCTAAAGAAGAAAATGAATTATTAAAAATGTCAAATGAATCTAGTTTGGTTTCAGTTTGGATGGTATCTGGGGAATCTTGGGCATTTAAAAATAAATATTGAGCCCTAAATTATATAACAGAGGGTAAACCCATATCTATTGATTAATTGATTTGATACATTTATGCACACAAGCATATATATTTCCTGAGAAAAGTTGGATCTATACCTTGTGATTTCAACAATGCTGGGAGCTATGAGCATAGAAAATCACTCCACTGAGGATTAAGTGACTAAGAAGTCAAATGATGTTCCCAGAGTCACAGAGTCAGTATACATCAGAAGCAGAGGACTTCCTGATCTTCCAGATGGCCACTCTATCCACCTTACAAAGTTGTACCAAGTTGTATTACATAGAAAGACTCAATAACTCTATATTATTAAGGTAATTGCCAGAGATGTGAGCAAGATTTGCAAGGAAGAATTGGGTTCAATGCATTCAAAATCTTTAGAAATTAACAGGAATGCTAAGGAATAAAAAGCATTCTGTAAACATTGTCAAATACATAAATGAGTCAATTTTCATTACATATCATTTTACCAGCCCTTCCATTTTTACCAAATACTGTTGTATTCATTCATCTTGACTATATGCTTGTGGTTGTCAGAGATGTGTGATGGCCACTAAATACTAATAATCACAAACATATAGAGTGCTTGAGACTCTCCAAACCTTTCTGCTCACGACATGTTGAGGATGTAATGCAAGTCTTCTCATCTCACTTTTATTTATTTGTTCAAGTCTTATATTCTATTTTATGTAATTACATATAAAAACAATTTTGAAATATTTTTATATTGAGTTCCAATATAAATATCCACCCTTCTCTTCTTTCTCTTTGAGAAGGCAAGTAATTTGATATCAATTACACATGTGCAGTCATGCAAAACACATTTTCATATTAGCCATGTTGCAAAAGAAAACATAGACAAAAATAAAGTAAAAAAAAGCATGCTTCAATCTGCATTCAGACTCCGTCAGTTCTTTTCCTAGAGGTGAACAGTATTTTTCATCGTAAGTCCTTCAGAATTGTCTTGGATCATTGTATTGCTCAGAATAGTTAAGTCATTCACAGTTGACCATCACACAGTATTATTCTTACTGCATACAATATTCTCCCAGTTCTGCTCGCTTTACTTTGCAGGAGTTCGTATAGGCTTCCCAGTTATGTTTCTTCTTCTGAAAGCATTCTGCTCACCATTTATTATACTACAATGGTATTCCATCACAATTATACATCACAACTTGTTCAGCCATTCTGCAGTTGATGGGCATTTTGTCAATTTCCAATTCTTTACTCCCACAAAAAGAACTGCTATAAATTTTTTGTATGCATAGGGCTTTCCCCTTTTCAAAAATTTCTTGGGACACAGGATCAGTAGTGGTATTGTTTGTCCTTTGCACATAGTTCCAAATTGTTCTCTAGAATAGTTGTATTGGTTTACAACTTCATCAACAGCTTATTAGTGTCCCAATTTTCCCACATCCCCTCCAACATTTGTCATTTTCCTTTTCTGCATATTACCCAATCTGATAGGTGTGAAGTGACACCTCAAAGTTGTTTGAACTTGCATTTTTCTAATCAATAGTGATTTTGAAAAAAATATTATTTTATTTTTTTTCCAATTACATGTAAGGATAGTTTTTAACATTCATTTTTATAAGATTTTGAGTGTCAAATGTCTCTCCCTTTCTTCCATTCTCCCTCCCTTCCTCTCATTCCCCCTCCAAAGATGGCAATCAGTCTGATGCAGGTTATACATGTGCAATCATTTAAACATATTTCCACATTAGTCATGTGAAAGAAGGAACAGAACAAAAAGGAAAAATCACAAAAAAACCCAAAGTGAAAATAGTATGCTTTGATCTGCATTCCAACTCCACCGTTCTTTCTCTGGGTATGGATAGTATTTTCCATCATGAGTGTTTTGACATTGTCTTGGATCATTGTATTGCTAAGAAGAGCTAAGTCAATCACGGTTGATCACCACATAAAGTTGCTTTGACTGTGTACAATGTTCTCTCGGTTCTGCTCATTTCACTAAGCATCAGTTCATGTAAGTCTCTCCAGGTTTTTCTGAAATCCACCTGTTTATCATTTCTTATACATAGTAGAATTCCATTACCTTCACATACTACAACTTGTTCAGCCATTCCTCAATTGATGGGCATTCCCTCCATTTCCAATTCTTTAACATAACAAAAAGAGCTGCTGCTATAAATATTTTTGTACATGTAGGTTTTTTATCTTCTTTATGATATCTTTGAGATACAGACCTTGTAGTAGTATTGTTGGATCAAAGGGTATGAACATGCCTCTGGGAATAGTTTCAAATTGCTCTCTAGAATGGTTGGATCAGTTCACAACTCTACCAATAATGCATTAGTGTCCCAATTTTCCCACATCTTCACCAACATTTATCATTTTCCTTTTCTGTCATATTAGCCAATCTGACAGGTATGAGGTGATACCTCAGACTTGTTTTATTTATTTACTTTTAGAAGGGGGAAGGCAGGGCAATTGGGGTTAAGTGGCTTTTCCAAAGTCACACAACTAGTGTGGCAAGTGTCTAACATTAGATTTGAACTCAGGTTCTCCTGACTCCAGGGCTGGTGCTCTAATCACTGTGCCACCTAGCTGTCCCTCAGAGTTGTTTTAATTTGAATTTTTCTAATCAATAGTGATTTAGAACATTTATTCTTATGTCTATAAATGGGTTTATTTTTTCATCTGAAAACTGTCTTTTTATATCCTTTGACCATTTAGCATTTGGAAAATGACTTTTATTCTCATAAATTTGACTCAGCTATCTATATATTTGAGAAAAGAGGCTTTTATCTGAAACACTTGCTGTAAACTTGTTTCCAATCTTTCCGCTTTCCTTCTAATCTTGGTTGCATTGGTATTGTTTGTGCAAAACCTTTTCAATATAAAGTAATCAAAGTTATCCATTTTGCATCTCATAATGTTCTCTATCTGTTGTGTGGTTATAAATTCTTCCCTTCTCCATAGATCTGACAGGTAAGCTATTCCTTGCTCTTTTAATTTGCTTATGGCATCACCCTGTTTACCTTTTCGTGTTTCTCTTGAGTCTTGTATTTGAAGATCAATTTTTCTATTCAGCTCTGGTATTTTCATCAGGAAAGTTTGAAAGTCTCCTATTTCATTGAATGTCTATCTTTTCCCCTGAAAGATTATATTCAATTTTGCTTTATAGTTGATTCTTGGTTGTAATCCAAGATCTTTTGCCTTCCAGAATATCAGATTCTGAGTCTCTGATCCTTTAATGTAGAAGCTGCTAAGTCCTGTGCAATCTTTCCTGTGGCTCCTTGATATTTGAATTGTTTCTTTATGGCTGTTTAGGCTATTTTCTCTTTCACTTGATAGTTGTGGAATTTGGCTACAATATTCCTTGGAGACTTCATTTTGGGGTCTCTTTCAGGAGGTGATTAGTGGATTCTTTCAATAACTGTTTTACTCTCTGGTTCTAGGATATCAGGGCAATTTTCCATGACAATTTCTTGGAAGATGTTGTCCAGGCACTGGGTTGTGCTCCCCTCTACCCAAGTGAGACACACTTTTCCTGAAGTCCTTTTAAGTTATCTTGGGCTGGAAATTTGTTTCACTGCATCTTTTTGTGGATTCTGTTGCTCTAGATTTCTTTTAGAGGAATAATTTAATGTTGCTTCCAAGGGAAGTTGGGTTGATCCCAGGCAACTTCCTGGCTTCTCTCCACTATTTTGCTTCCACCCTCAATAATGATTTAGAGTATTTTTTCCTGTCATTATTATTGATGGTTTTGATTTCTTCTCCTTTAAACTGCTTGTTCATATCCTTTGACCATTTATCAATTGGTCATATTCTTGTGCATTTGACTCAGTTCTCTATGTACTTGACAAATGATTCCCTTATTAGAAAAAATTTGCTGTAACCTTCCCACCCCCATTTTCTGCTTTCCTTCTAATCTTGGCTGTGCTAGTTTTGTTTGTGCAAAAACCTTTTAAATTAATGTAATAAAAATTATCCATTTATATCTTGTAATGTTCTCTATCTCTTGTATGGTCATAAATTGTTCCCTCATCCATAGTTCTAACAGGTAAAATATTCCATGTTCCCCTAATTTTTCTGTAGTATCACTCTTTATGGTGAAATTGTGTACCCATTTTGACTTTAAATTGGTATACAATGTGAGATATTGGTCTATACCTAGTTTCTGCCAAACTGCTTTCCAGTTTTCCCAGCAAATTTTTTGTCAAATAGTGAGTTTTTCTCCGGAAAGCTTGGATCTTTATTTTTTATTAAACACTATGTTTATTTTTAATACCATGCACTGTGTACCTAATTTATTCCAGTGATTCATCACTCTATTTCTTAGGCAATAACATATTGTTTTGATGATAACTGCTTTGTAATACAATTTGGGATCTGGTACTGCTAAGCCACTTTTATTCATGAATTTTTGTTGCTTCTTCTTATATTCTTTATCTTTTCTTCTTCCAGATGAATTTTGTCTTTATTTTTTCTAACTTTAATAATTTGTTGGTAGTTTAATTGATATGGCACCAAACAAGTGATTTAGGTAGAGTTGTTTTACATTGGCTCAGCTTACCCATGAGAGATTGATATTTCTCCAATTGTTTACATCTGACTTTTTGGTGTGAAAAGTGGTTTTTAATGGTGTTTGTATAATTCTTGGGCTTGTCCTAAGAGGTAGACTCCCAAGTATTTTATATTGCCTGCAGTTATTTTAAATGGAATTATGTATTCTATCTCTTCCTGTTAAATTTTGTTGGTTGTAGAAATGCTGATGATTTTGGATGGGGTTTATTTTATATCCTGTAACTTTGCTGAATTTGTTAATTATTTCAGTTAGGTTTTTAGTTAATTCTCTAAGATTCTCTAAGTGTACTATCATGTCATGTGCAGAGAGCGATAGTTTTGTTTCCTCATGGTCTATTCTAATTCCTTCAATTTCTTTTTCTTCTCTTATTGCTAAAGGTAATGATTTTAGTACAATATTGAACAGTAGGGGTGATAATGGGCATCCTTGCCCTGATCTTATTGGAAAGTCTTCTAGGTTCTCCCCATTACAGACAATGCTCGCTGATTTTTTTAAAACATTTTTTTAAAACAGATATTACTTATCATTTTAAGGAAAACTTCATTTATTCCTCTGCTTTCTAACATTTTTAATAGGAATGAGTTCTATGTTTTATCAAGAGCTTTTTTCTGAAACTATTGAGATAATCATATTTTTTGTTATTAATATGGTCAGTTATGCTGATAGTCTCCCTAATATTGAACGAGTCCTGGCATTCCTGGTATAAATCCCACCTGATCATGGTGTAGGGTGTGTGATCTTTATGATATACTAATCACCTTGCTAGCATATTATTTTTATAGAGGACACAGCTGAGGCTCAGATTGGTAATGTGCCTTGCCTGTGTTGCCACAGCTTGGGGGCATTCCAACCCAAAGCATCCGCTACCAAGTGCAAAGCAGTTTGTACTACACACCTGGCTTCAATAAACATGATGCTATTAAAGTCTAACAAGCACTATGATGAAGCAAGTCTGGAAGACAATGTCAATCAAAATGCATGTCTTAAAAACCTTAGTACATACTTCATTCAAAAACAACAACAAAATAAGCACATAGAATAGTGATATTTTGGCAAGGTATAATTTTGTCCTTTATTATATATTTTATTAAAAAACATACTTAAGGTAAGCTGCTCTACAATTTGCTCATACCTTTGCCTTGAATGATACCCCATGCCTGGAATGAACTCTGTTCTCACTACCTAACACCTTTTAAAATTTCTGGCTTCCTTCAGGATTCACTTCAAATACCCTCTTCTATATGAAGCTTTTCCCTAGGTCCATCTCCAGATGATACTACACTTTCTCCTCAAACAATCTTGTAACCATTTTGTATATATTTTCCGTACACTTCCTCATTAGAATGTAGACTCCATGAGGGCAGGACTTTGTTTTCTTCTGCTTGTATTTATATTTCTAAGGCTTAGAATGCCTGGAACATAGTGGATGCTAAATCAATGTTCTTTAACTCCTAATCAGACTTACTGATTCTTCAATATTTGTATGCTCTTCCCCCAATAGAATGTCAATTTCTTAAAGGTAAGATGTTTTTCCTTGTCATGACCCCAGTGGCTAGCAAAGGGATGACTAAGGTCTTAATAAATATTTTTTTTGCTTGATTGATAGAAGTTTTTGACATTTTGGTCTAATTGTTAACGATATGTGGAGTTCCTATTAGAAAAAAGTTTCAACTGTTCTCTAAATGAGGCTTGTAAAGACCTGATTTATTCCTGAGCCTCATCATCCACCAAGATTTTTAGGATGACTATTAAAATCTTCAATAATTACTCTTATGAAATGTTGATAAAAAAGATGGGCACATAACCTACTAGTGCCAAGACTACTTAGGACCCATTGGCAAATCTATCTAAGGACATCTGACAACTTTTCAAACCATAGGGAAAGTGGTCTTTGCAACATCCAAGTTTGACAACAGAACTGGTGTGGTAGAGAGCATTTCTAACACTGTCAAAGCTAGACTTAAGACATTTCCAAGGAGGGTCCCCTCATGGAGCACATATACAATATTTATCAGTGCATGTGTTTGTACCAGCCATATTTGTTACAGCTCATTAAAAGTGCATGCCTATCCCATGATCACAAAATAATGTGCATGGTGTCCATGAATAGTGCATGAACCAATGACAGACAAATCCAAAGCTTTATTTGATCAAGGGTTCATTAAATTTTCAAGAACCTAAAGTAAATTGGGATGTTTACTCTGAATTTGTCATGAAAAACCAAGATCTTTTCATTAACAATTCCCTTAACTACAGTTCCAAATGGCCTCTTCTTGTTCATTCCACTACTGGGGCACAACAGCTGCTTACTACAAAATCCTACAAATGTCAGCTTTATATTTGTTACCAACCAAGATTATATCCAAATGAAGCCTGGTGTACATGAGAATAGTTTCAATCAGGAAGGCACTCAGCTTCCAGGTACTTCTGATACTGTATCTGTATCTAGAAACATAACTGCACAACTACAAGATAAGTTTAAATCTCATCTGAAAAGCAATAGAACTTCTCCCTAGTAAAATGCATCTTTTGGTATTAAGCTATGGAAGAGTAAATATAATTTCCAAAGTCACCTCCTAAGAATTGGGAATTATACCCACTGAGAAGATCTAGTGCAATAGCAATTTCAAATTAAAATGATTCTCCATCACATTCGTTGGTGATGTTGCCAGGTCACACATACCCTTTTCATATTACACTAATTTGGGACCCAAAATTTGTGTAATTTGGGGAAAATGTGACGTCACTCTTGCATAAATATTTTTTTAAGTTCAACCTGATCTTTGGACTATGAGTGCGTTTTTAAAATCAGTCATTCAAAAGTCATAAATTTTCATGTCTCAACTAGGCCATATAGTTGGGGTGTGAAGGGAGGGCTAACATCTCTGATATAAGGGCTTACCAAACCCTTTTAGTGCTGATCATCTGATTTTGGTGTCCTCCTGGCACCCAACTCTCACCTGTGGCTCCAAGAAGCTGTAGCATTGCGGCGGCCACACAATGGTAAAAAACAAACAAAAAAAATAAACAAATGTCTCAGCAGAAGGGCTAAGCCAGGATATGGGTAACTTACAGCCATCAGTGAGTTAGGGATTTGTCTACCCCAAACGTGTGACAACTTCCCCCTAGCAGATTGGGTGGATGATAACAATTTACTAAAACAGCCATGAAGGTGACTGGCACTGGAGACAGCTTAGAGCTTGGTCAGACATCAAAGGCTCCAAGGTCATCCACTGCATCCCAGGGCATCACCAATAATTTTGACTTTTGTCTTGACACTGATCTTTGACAACTCTGGAAGGCAGAGTTAGGCCAATGACTTTGGACAGCTCTGCCTCACTTAAATCCAATTCACACGCAAGTGAAGAAAACATCCCATGATGTCACTGGTCCTCTTCAAAAACGAAGGAAGAGCAACAGTAGCAGTTGTCAGACTTTACAAAAAAAAAAAAACTACTGTCAACATTTCTGCAATTAAACTATTTCCATCTAATTTTTAAGGTAAAGGAGAATAATACATTTCAATATGTGTATATGTATGCATAGACACACATATATTCAATTTTTCAGTAAGAATTTTATTTTTATTTCCATTCCTCCCATAGCTTTATGTTTTCCTTGTCTTTATGTTGCGTACACACACACACACACACACACACATTTATATTGTCTCCTCCTACAGAATGTATGTTTTGTGATGGAAGGTTTATTATTGTCTTCACATCAACACCTAGCATAATACCTGGCATGTAATAAACTTGTAGTTTAAGTATGTTCACATGTGGCCTAGGAGTTTCAGATCATTCTTAGTTTTGAGACCTGAAAGACATCCTCTTGCCACAGGATCCTTCATCCTTGAACTTTGATTTTTATGTCTCAGGTTGCCACAACTTGCAGAATTGAGGGAGGGTGCTATGAATGAGGTCTTAGAGTGGCCAATGACCGTGAGAGAGAGTTGCCCCTGCCTAGCCCTCAAGCAACTTATAACAAAACATGGGACCAAAACATTTCCAGAGACACAAACAATATAAAAAAAACCTAGCACACTGAGAAAGCAAAAAAGGTAACAAAACTTCCCAGAACTGTATTCCTTTGCCAAAATGTGGTCTAATCTTTTTAATGGTCTCTTTTCACAATACATAACTCAACCACCTTAATGTAAAGCAATACAAGTCCCTATGTGAAGGATTTTTCCATCTTTATCTGCTGTTCACAGGCTGCCTCAGAGTGAGAGAAGGATTGGAGCCCTTGTTTGTATAATTGGCTGTAGCTTCTGCCTTCTTGTCCAATAGTTCCTTCGCTTTCCTGAGTGAGATAACATCAGGGCTTGAGCAATGTACAAGTTCACCATACAAGACAATATAAAAGTGTATGCTGTTTTCTATGTCTATCCCACTATAATCTAGATCTAAGTTTCTCCATAATATTCAATGATTTGATAAGAAGACTAGACTGTAGAGATGGAGGGTTGCATGTTTGAAGAAAGCTTCTAGGGGAGAGGTCAATAGATCGTGTGTGTGTGTGTGTGTGTGTGTGTGTGTGTGTGAGAGTGAGAGAGAGAGAGAGAGAGAGAGAGAGATGGTAATGAGCTCAAACATGTTTGGAGTTACAGTATTATTTTTCCCATTTTCTGGAGGAGGAAATTGAGGCTAAGAAAATAATAATTCTGAATCTCATTTGCTAAAGAAATATTAAGAATCAGGGAGAATGTTATGTAGTCGATTTTTCCCGGGTCTCATCATAGGGTGCCATCTAGATACACAAAAGACCACTCACTTATGGAATAAAATGTTGTACTTTTGCCAAACACTGCTTTCCAAAATGGTGACAAGAGAGTTCGGAGAAGGACTACTAGCTTTTTTAAAAAATGAACCCAAAATTCTGTTAGCTGGAATTTGATGTGGATAACAAAAATGACAAAAATAACTAAAGTTCATTATGTTATGATTTTCAGGGGTCCCATGTACAGGTAAGCAGCGGTGAGTAATGCCAAATGAGAGAGACCAAAAGTTTTAGATGAATTCAATGGAGCTTTTCTTAATTGGATTTCACTTGTGGAAACATTTCTATTTACATATAAGCTTGTTTATCTGTAAATGGCCAAAGGGCTCCTGCCTAATTAGAAAGAAAAATTTGGAAATAAACAAATGCAAAAGAGGTACATTAATAAGTGAAACAATAAGCACTTTACAAGATACTTGGGAGACATTTTGAGAATTCTGTTGAGATGACTTGAAAATCAACAGAATTTATTACCAAATGGGTAGAATTATTTTTTTTCATGCTAAGCTCAAGGCAAGAGCAATTGACATTGACTTTATATGTTTTATCTTCTACCATTCAATTCCATTAATTCAATAAGTATTAATTTGGTTCTTACTGCATAGAGAAAGGTAGTATGATAGTGGACAGGTAGGAAACCTTGTAACCAAGAAAACTTGGGTTAAACTGTGCCAATTGTGACATTGACTCTGACATTGGGCAAGTCTAAGACTGTAAGTTACAGAGAAGCTTCTGACCTGAATTAGTAGAGAGAATTCCCTCATGTGGGAATTCCTGAAAGTAATGAAATCACAGGTTTGGTCTCAATCCCTTTATCCTAGTCACTGTGCTAAGCCTTGAGGATTCAGAGAAAGGAGAAAAGAAGGAGAAAGGAGGGATGGAGGAAGAGAGAAGGAAAGATTGAAACAGTTCTTGACCTCAAATAACTTGTACTCAACTGAAAGAAAACAATGTACACACACACACACACACACACACACACACACACACACATACTTGAGTAAATTTCAAATACGTACAAGATAATTTGGGGAGAGACACTAGTGAATCTGGAAAGGTGGTAGCTTAGAGGCAATGTTTAAACTGAACCTTTAGGGAAGTGAGAGATTCTAGGATGGCTGAGGATCATCACAGGATAGTTGACATCATACTTTCCTGTTCTCTCTCTCTCTCTCTCTCTCTCTCTCTCCCCACCCCCCCTCACGCACGCACGCGCGCGCGCGCACACACACACACACACACACACACATATTCTGAAGCCATTAACAATTGCACAAATTATCTGCTAAGGTGTGAGAGATGGTTAAATGAGTTGGTAGAGGGAGTGCCCGAACCAAATAAATCATTGCTCTTCTAAATTATGGAAGGAAGAAGGAAGAAAGCTTTAAAACGGGGGTGGTGGTGGTTAAAGGGAGCTGATGTGGATTACATAACAATTGTGAACTAGTATGTCCTTTGAAGTTCTGGAAGATATCATAGTATAATAGAATGAACCCTCAATTGGGAGCCTAGAGATCTGGGTTCCAGTCTCCATTCTCCCATTACCTAGCTGTATAACTTGAAAGGAAGTGTGGTATAATGGACGGAGCCTTAGATCTTGAGAAAAAAATTTGTCATCTGTATGACAAAATCTTGGCATAAGAGGAAATGGAAGATCCCTTACGATTCAAAGACAAGTTCATGCTTCTTCCTTCAACTCTTTCTACCATCCTCCTTATACACTGGCCAGCAATAGAATTATCTTTAATGACAGAAATTAAACATAATGGCTGACATTAAATGTCATTGAAATAATACATTTCTTCCTCATAATTAACAGATAATTTAAATCAGTTTTATGCTTCTTAACATACTATACTGCTTTTTCTTTTTCACATTTGTAAATAGTTCTGTTCTGTCATTGGTTAAACCTCTCTATTAAGGAGAGTTTGTTTCTTTGGCCACCTTTCTGCCCTGTTTCTGGGATGTGAGCCATCTTGTCCCAGAGCTTTCAGACTTTAATTTGTCTAAGGTGAAACCTTAGTTTCATTAATTTTTCACCCTCTGCCCCAGGAAGCTTATCTAGGTTGGGCATATTTCCCCTAAATGTCTTCAGTAAACATGAGATGGAAATTGATTTTGTTTCCAGATGACTCTCTCATTATATGTCATTTACAATATGCTGCCAAAGGCTGTAGATGAGATCATATGGAGCATATATTCTCATGAACATTTATTATCCATTCCAATACATGAGAGCTTCACAGTCTCTTTTCACTTTGCTTTTCCTTATGTCTTTTTTGTGCTTGTTTGTGTGTTTTATTCTTTCATAAATCTTGTGGGGACAGCCCACCCAAACCACAGATGTGGTGTACTCCTTCAATCTATAAAGAAGAGGTGTGATTGTGAACAATAGTTTCTGCACATGAACACTCTTGTAAACCCTGCCCCCCATTTTTAAAAGAAGAGAAAGCTGACTGTTTGAAGTTTAAGCAAGTGTTGGCTAGTGTATTTCACCTTAGTATGAGGCCATTCAAATTTGTCTTTCTTTACATAGGGCTAGCCAAGGGGTCCATTTGGGGATTTTATTCCTTTATTCTATCACTTAGCACCAAATAATCACTTAGAGTTGGAAGGAACCTTAGAGATCATCTTTTCCAACCTCTCTTTATAATTGAGGAGGAAACTGAGGTCCAGGGGAGTGAACTGACTCACCTGAGGTTGGTTGGTTGGTTGGTTGGTTAGTTGGTTGTTGTCCTTAGTGCTTGAAGATTACCAAAATGACATCACTATGCTGGGGTCAAGGTACAGAGTGTCAGACTGTGGCTGATCAAATCGATATGATCTTGGAAGACTTGACCACAGATCAGGGACATATACATTCAAAAGTAGGGAGAATTTGGACTCAGATCTTGTGATTCAAAGTCCCGCATTTTTATTACTTTACCAGCCATTCGCCGAGTCTTCCCTTATTTCTTTGACTACTGGTTTTATAGTCATCATTCCTCCCTTTATCATTTTAAACTCCCCAAATTCTGCTTCTTGCTTGTCTTGCTAGACTGTTTACATCATTCCCTCCATGAAAACTATATTCTAGTCAAAATATAGACTGTCTCCCATATCTAGAAGGGTCACCAAAATCATCATCCTGAGGAATTGAAACCATAATAATAGAGTTAAAGCTGGAAGGGCCTTTAGAGTCGATTTTTTCCATCTCCTTCATTTTACAAATGAGGAAACTGAGGATGAGAGGGTAGATGATTTGCTTAGGGTCACACAACTGGTACATATCTAAAGGATAATTTTGAAACTAATGACCGTCTTAAGCAATTAAATAAAGTTCTTGTCTGTCTCATTTTCAAGGATAAATGGTCTCCATAAACAAAAATCAAATGCAGAATGAGATTTGGGGACCAAATACAGCAAATTTGCTAGAATCAAGGAAGTTGTTGATGTAAATTATCAAGAAGAACTAAAGACACATAGTCCAATAGACAAATTCTACCAATGCTCATTGGATCACATGCTAGTCTTTTAGAAACAGCCAGATGAAGGAATCTCTTCCCAAATGGTGAATGCCATAAACATGTCATGATGAGAAGATAATTTCAATAAGGTAGCTCTACATCTGACCATTCGCCTGGTTAGTGAAGCTAAATTAGGTTCAGTCTTATCTTTTCCATTCCCTCAGTCATGTGATATGGATGGAATGAATTAGGTTTTCCTTCTCAATAATCCTGTTAAAATTCAAGATCTTCAAGAAGAATAAAGAGCATTTTACCAAAAGGGACACATGTGATGGGAAAGATGCTGCATGAGGTAAACAATAAAAATAAATGAATGGGGATGGATTAATTTGTGTAATTACCTATAATAGCTAGCAATTGAAAAGTTTTCAAAGTGCTTTACAAATATTATCTCATTTCATTTTCACAACAATTGTGGGAGGTAGCTGCTATATTACCCCCATTTTCTCAATGAAGAAATTGAGTCAGATAGCAGTTATGGGACTTACCAAGTCACAAATATAATAAATATCTAACTTGGGATTTAAATTTGGTTTTTCTTGACTATAGGGCCAGCACTCTAGCTACTATACTAAATTAATATAATACCTAGAATATGAAGGAAATATAAATAAAATTATCTTTTAAGGAAGTCAGTTGTTTCCAAGCATAGTACAAAGCAGTAAGCATCCTAGCTTTTAAAACTGGTTAAAAATAGAAAAGTAATTCAGTAAGCCAGATTAGATAAGCAAGACCCCAAAGTCACCAGATATAGAATTCTATGTTTCATAAACCCAAGTATTTAAACCATAATGAGGATAGCTTATTGGCTAAGAACTGAAGGCAAAATTAGAAAGAAGTTTGGCAGAAATATGTTTAGATTAATAGATTATATTGTATAACTCAAAAAGTTCACAATGTATTGTCATTCAGCCATTTCAGCAGTGTCTAACTCTTCTTTGTGACCCCATTAGGGATTTTCTTGGCAAAAGTTCTATGGTGGTTTGCCATTTCCTTCTCCAGGTCTTTTTACACATGAGAAAACTGAGGCAAACAGGGCTAAGTGACTTGCCTAGAGTCATACAGCTAATAAATGTCTGAGGAGAGATTTGAACTCAGGGAGATGAGTCTTTCTGATGTCAGGCCCAGTACTGTATCCACTGTACCACCCAGCTGCAAATATATGTGTAACCTAAATATAAAAGATCATATAAGCTCATATATGATACAATGCACATATGCACACCTGTTACTATACACATATTTACCCATATACATGCATACACACATACATCAGACATACATGTGTGTATACATATACACACATACATACATGTATACATGCATTTGGGATATTTTCATATATGTATATATACATATTAGCACACACATACATGCATAGGCATATATGTGTATATATAAATGTATACCTATACCCACATACACAAGCATATACGCATACATGTACAACACGCACGTATAAACACATACACATATTCACACATGTGTGTACATATGTGTATACATGTGTGTATATATGAAAATTTCAAGATGGCAGGTCAATGCTTAGAGATTTACTCTAGGGAGAAGGAAAGTGTGTGCCCAAGGAAGGAAGATTTTCTTCCTTGCTTTCCATATACAGGGTATTACCTCTGTGAAATCAAAAAGAGAGAAGCAAATTGAATATCATCAGTTGTATGAATTTAAATATATGAAATATTTGAATTGCAATATTTCTTCTAAATTCAGGTCATGGCCTCCTCCAGGGAGATAGCAAGAACATCTGTGTTAGGTTTGTTTTGAGACTCAAGGGAAATAATGAATGCAAAGTGCTGTGACCACCAGGATGATTCTTTGAGTTAGCATAAGCAAATGGATTTCAAATCCATTATGTCATTTGGTTCCCAGCCTCAGGTTGGGACATAAGTGCTAAAAGTATCATTGTTCCCATGAAATACCTGAGGAAACAGGCCCAGAGAGGTTCAAAGATTTGCCACAATCGCAAAGCCTCTGAGCTGAGATTGAAACCCAACACGCTTATCATGGGGCATACTTCCTGTCACACAAGTCTATAACGAAAGGTACATAATGACACCAGGATGCACCTTTTCATTTCTTTATTTTCCCTGCCCTCTGTGTCAGAAATGACTCCTTTAGAAACAAACCCCAAGATCAGTCCAGCTGATCACAAATCCGGAGCTCAGATCAACGATGTTCCTCTGACAGAGTAGATCCCACTCCTGCACTGAAGGTCTTAAACCTAGAAAAGATTCCACAGGAGCATAAAGGGAAACTGAGGAACCCAGCAGCATGCTCTTTTACTTGTCTTCTCCTCCTTCTTTTTCCCAACTTGAGGACAGTTCCTGTTTGCAGAATCTCAGAGTTGAAAAAAACTTGGAGTCTAGTGAGATTCAGAATAAATAAGGCAAGGCTTTGAAAAACACTTGTGGAGAGAAAGTGATGCCAGACAAGAAATCTGCTCTGAATTGGCCATGGGCTTTTATTCCATTCTCTGAGTCCTATATAACAGCATCAATTTAGCTGGACAAAGAGGTCGTTTCGGGAATTGGAGTGAATGTGGAGGTCTAGCTAAATTCTCTGTGAAGAGACATATTGGGGAGGGGGGAGGAGAGGACTAGGCTTTGGGGTGCGGGAGGAGAAGGCTAGGCTTTGGGGTGGGGGAGGAGAGGGCTAGGCTTTGGGGTGGGGGAGGAGAGGGCTAGGCTTTGGGGTGGGGGAGGAGAGGGCTAGGCTTTGGGTTGGGGGAGGAGAGGGATAGGCTTTTGGGTGGGGGAGGAGAGGGCTAGGCTTTTGGGTGGGGGAGGAGAGGACTAGGCTTTGGCCTTGGGAAGGTGTCTTCCATCACTCCTTGGACTGGAGGAAGAGCTTCTATCTTCAAAGGATTCAGAGCATATTGAACTTCCCATTTTCCTGTCAGTGCCATTGACTCATACTCTTGAGGCAATAGCAGATCCCATCTTCCTGTCTAAATGACACTTTAGATTGTGAGTTCTTTGAGGAAAGGGACTGGCTTTTGCCTCTTTTTATATCCCTAGCATATAACTTGGTGCCTGGCACAGAACAGGGACTTAATATATGCTAATTGACTGACTGAATGACTAATCAGTGTTCACAAATCACTGGAGGAAGCATTTATATCATGGGGAATCAGGGACAGACTAGACTCATGGCTTTCAGGGAAACCAGAAACGAGTCTGCACCATACTTAAGGATAACTTCTTGAGAACTCCAAGAATTGGAGAAAAATACTTCCAGCAACCAGGAACTATGAATATGGTATGTGTGCTACCTACATCTGTGACTAATTTCCCTTAGACTCTTTATGCCCTCATAAAAGAATATGGTATAGACTTTTGAAGTGATATTCCATATCAACTGATCTTAATGTCCTACCCTAATAATATCCTTTTAAAAGTCACTTAAAGCTGGCTGACTAAACAATTCCCAAGTTCCTCCTCCCAATCTTGGGAGGAGGCAGGCATAGAAGTGAAGGTTTGAGGCAAAAGAATTAAGAAACCACTTCTGATGTCTCAATGATAACTTTAGAACATTAGTTGTGGGACAGAGCCAAGATGGTGGCTAGAAATCAGGGACTTGTGTGAGCTCCCCTGCAGGGCCCTCCAAAAACCTATAAAAATAGCTCTGAACAAATTCTAGAACTACAGAACCCACAAAATAGCAGAGGGAATCAGGGAGCCAGCCCAGGACAGCCTGGATGGTCGCTGGATGAGGTCTATTGCACACGGAGCAGAGGGGAGTGGAGCAGAGCCAAGTGTGGGTGGCAGCAGGACCAACCAGGCCAGGAGCTGGGTGGAATAGGCCCTAGTGCCCTGAATCAGTGAGTTGCGGCAGTTACCAGACATCTCAACCCACAAACACCAAAGACAACAGAGAAGGTTAGTGGGAAAAGCTACAGGGGACAGAGTGAAAAGAGTTTGCAGTTCAGCCACTGCCCCAGGGACAACGGGGGCGGGGGAGGGTGCAGCTACAGAACTACAGCTGCAGTTGCTTCTGGCCCCAGGCCCACCTGGTGGGAAGAATTAAGTGGCAGATCAGAGCAGGAGTGCAGAGCCTGCTGAAGATCTGAGTCGGGTCCAGGCTGGTGATTCTTGGGGAAGGAGGAGTGGCAGATCTGGCTGTATAGAAATAGCTCTGAAATCAATGGTACATCCCCTCAAGCTTGGAACAAAGTACTCTTTACTCTACAAGCAGTCATACCCTGTTGAAATACTCAAGGGTCAAGTACGTTGGCTGGGAATGTGGCCAGGCAGCAAAAAGGCACCCAGATTCAGTCTCAGACTTTGGAATCTTTCTTTGGTGACAAAGAAGACCAAAACATACAGCCAGAAGAAGTCAACAAAGTCAAAGAGCCTACAACAAAAGCCTCCAAGAAAAACATGAACTGGTCTCAGGCCATGGAAGAGCTCAAAAGGACTTGGAAAAGCAAATTAGAGAAGTAGAGGAAAAATTGGGATGAGAAATGAGAATGATGCGAGAAAACCATGAAAAACAAGTCAATGACTTGCTAAAGGATACCCAAAAAAATACTGAAAAAAAATATTGAAGAAAACAACCTTAAAAAATAGACTAACTCAAATGGCAAAAGAGCTCCAAAAAGTCAGTGAGGAGAAGAATGCCTTGAAAGGCAGAATTAGCCAAATGGAAAAGGAGGTCCAAAAGACCCCTGAAGAAAATACTACCTTAAAATTAGATTGGAGCAAGTGGAAGCTAGTGACTTTATGAGAAAACAAGATATCATAAAACAGGACCAAAGGGATGAAAAAGTGTAAGACAATGTCAAATATCTCATTGAAAAAACCACTAACCTGGAAAATAGATCCAGGACAGGTAATTTAAAAATTATTGGCCTACCTGAAAGCCATGATCAAAAAAGAGCCTAGATATAATCTTTCAAGAAATTATCAAGGAGAACTGCCCTGATATTCTAGAGCCAGAGGGTAAAATAGAAATTGAAAGAATCCACAGATTGCCTCCTCATAAAGACCCCAAAAAGAAAACTCCTAGGAATATTGTTGCCAAATTCCAGAGCTCACAGGTCAAGGAGAAAATACTGCAAGCAGCCAGAAAGAAACAATTTGAGTGTTGTGGAAAAACAATCAGGATAACACAGGATCTAGCAGCTTCCACATTAAGGGATTGAAGGACTTGGAATATGATATTCTGGAGGTCAATGGAGCTTGGATTAAAACCTTGAATCACCTACCCAGCAAAACTGAGTATCATGCTCCAAGGCAAAATATGGATTTTCAATAAAATAGAGGACTTTCAAGCTTTCTCAGTGAAAAGACCAGAGCTGAATAGAAAATTTGA
Source organism: Trichosurus vulpecula (assembly GCF_011100635.1). NCBI lineage: Eukaryota > Metazoa > Chordata > Mammalia > Diprotodontia > Phalangeridae > Trichosurus > Trichosurus vulpecula. The sequence goes on along the minus strand of NC_050580.1, from coordinate 20,113,791 downwards.
CTTTCAAACACAAGAATCAAGAGAAACATGAAAAGGCAAACAAGAAAGAGAAATCATAAGGAACTTACTGAAATTGAACTGTTTTGTTTACATTCCTACATGGAAAGATGATGTGTATGATTTATGAGACCTCAGTATCAGAGTAGCTGAAAGGAATATGTATATATTTATATATGTGTGTGTGTGTGTGTGTGTATATATATATATATACATATACATATATATGTATATATATATACACACATATATGTGTGTATATGTATACACACATATGTGTATGTGTATATGTATATATGTAGGTGTGTGTATATATATGTATATACATATATATGTATATATGTATATGTATGTGTATATATACACATACATACATACATACATACATATATATATGTGTGTGTGTGTGTGTGTGTGTGTATGTGTGTGTGTGTGTGTGTATAGACAGAGGGCACAGGGTGAGTTGAATATGAAGGGATGATATCTAAAAATAGAAAATCAAATTAAGGGATAAGAGAGGAATATATTGAGAGAGGAAGAAAGGGAGAGATAGAATGGGGTAAATTATCTCACATAAAAGTGGAAAGAAAAAGCAGTTCTGTAGGAAGGGAAGAGGGGTCAGGTGAGGAGGAATGAGTAAATCTTGCTCTTATCAGATTTGACCTGAGGAGGGAATACCATACATACTCAATTGGGTATCTTACCCCACAGGAAAGAAGGAGGAAGAAAATAAAAAAGGGGGGGACAATAGAAGGGCGGGCAGACAGGGGGAGGAGGTAATCAAAAGCAAACACTTTCAAAAAGGGACAGAGTCAAGGTAGAAAATTCAATAAAGGGGGATAGGTTAGGAAGGAGCAAAACATAGTTTGTCTTTCACAACATGAGTGTTGTGGAAGAGTTTTACATAATGATAAGCATGTGGCCTATGTTGAATTGCTTGCCTTCTTAGGGAGGGTGGGTGGGGAGGGAAGAGGGGTGGAACTCAAAGTTTTAAAAACAGAAGTTCGAAAACAAACGAAAAAAGTTTTTGCATTCAACTAGGAAATAAGATACACAGGCAATGGGGCATAGAAATTTATCTTGCCCTACAAAACAAGAAGGGAAAGGGGGATGGGAAGGGAATGGGGTGACAGAAGGGAGGGCTGACTGGGGAACAGGGCAAGCAGAATATACACCATCTTGGAGTGGGTGGGAGGGTAGAAATGGGGAGAAAATTCATAATTCAAACTCTTGTGAAAATCAATACTGAAAACTAAATATATTAAATAAATTAAAATTTTTTGAAAAAAGAACATTAGTTTCAGGAACCTTAGCACATGCTAGGGACACAAAGACAAAAGTGAAATCAGTCTCTGCCATATTGGAAAGTGTTGACCAGTGAAAATATTATGGTTTATATGGTTGCTGGGATGGTTAGTGGGATTGTAGGGGAGTAGTAACAGGTGACTGTTGAGAAGATGGTTTGGGAATAAAAGGGACATGAATAGATCTGAAATGTCATGGTAGGCTATGTAAAATGCAGACTAGTTAGTACATTGAGGTACCAGGGTATAGAGCTTAAAGGTAAATGCAGTTACCATGAGAGAACCGTGAGAAGACCAATTGAGCAAGACCACAGGTTGTAGGAAAGGGAGTACTGAATAAGAGGGAAGGAAAGGCAAGTTGGTGGCAAGTCAGGTCAACAAATCAGAAGATGCAAAGAACAGCAAGTAGGCTAGTTTCAAGGTCAGTATTTGGAGAATAGACACACAGAAGGATCATTCTCAAGTATTTATTAAGCACCTATTATCCATGAGGCACTGATCTTAGTGCTGGTAATAGAAAAAAAATGAAAAATAGTCCTGGCTTTCAAGAAGCTCATAGTCTAATGGAGAAGACAACATGTAAACAACTATATAGAAACATGTTTTATACAGGATGGATCGGAGATTATTAATGAGGGGAAGGCACTAGAATTAAGAAGTGCTCGGCAAATCCTCTTGTAGAAGGGGGGATTGAAGCCAAAGAAGACAGGGGGCAGATGTGAGAAGGGAAAGCATTGCAGGTATGGGAAATAGCTCTTAGTTTGGAGTTGGAGTGTTTTGTCCAGGGAATGTTAAGTAGGCCAGTGTCACTATGTGGAGAATAGATATATAGTAAGCCTATTCTGAAAAATCTCTTGGCCTCCTCTGATCTGACCATCAAGAACCCAGGTCCACATCCATGCCTCAATGAGGTATTGGGGAAATTTAGAGGAGAAATAGGGACAGGGATTACATCAGTCATTTCATTGATATAAGGACCACTTGGATTAGAAAGTTCCTTTCCCCCAAATAGGTGGGCATATCCTGTTCAACTTATAGTCATAGAGAGTTGTTTAGGATTCTGAGGAGCTCACTTGGCTGTCATGTGTCAGAAGCAAGACTTGACCAGAGTCTCTATGGCTCTGCGTCCTGCTCTCTATCCTCTATATGAGGTTGCCACTTTAGTAGAGGGAAGTCCCTATAATTGAGGCTAATTTGATTTTGGGAAAGTGAAAAAAAATGTTTTCCTAGGCAGTGTACTGACTGTATCACTCTAATCTAACAAAATAAAATCACATAGGGACATGATGGAGAAAGAGATGAGGAAGTCAAGCCAAGAAGCATTAATTAAGCATTTACTCTATGTCAGGATCTGTGTTTAATGCTGATAATACAAAGAAAGGCAAAAAAACCCAGTCCCTGCTCTCAAGAAGTTTGCAGAGAAAGAACTTAGGAGATAGGGACTCTGGAAGTCCATAGGATCATCATTTTAGACCTGGAAAGGATTGTAGAGATGATTGATTCCAACCCCATCACTTTATAGTTTGAAGAAACTGTGACTGAGCCGGGTGAAGGGACTTGGCTAGGGTTACACAGCTAGTAAGTGTCTGAGGCAGGATTTGAATTCTGGTCTTGATTCCAAAGCCTGTTCTATTCACTGTACCACTAAGAGAGAAGGGCAAGTTCTTGAGTGTGCCACAAGACAGAGAAGCAGATGTTTTTCCCATTCCCAAATATTTCTCATTCTTCTGAAGCTCACAGGGAGCTCAAGGAGATGGGAACAGAAAGGCTCAGTGGTATTTAAGTTTGACAGAATATGACAAACACTAAACAGGGAAAATTTAAAAAGAAATTTGAGTTGGGCACAATGTAGAGACTAGTGATTAAAAGCACTTGGTGGGTGGGGCTGCCATTTTACATGAGCATGAAATTACCGAGTTGGAAGGGACCACTGAGGTCTCCTCATCTTAATTGTACCTGTAAAGGTGTCCTCAGTCTCACATCCCTGTCAAAGAAGCCTGTTGTGAAGTGAAGTTTCTTCCAGAGTGCAGAATCCTTCTCTGCATGTGCATAATCATACTCTTATTTATATGTTCAGTAATTTCCAGTGGAGCACACCTGCTCTTGACAAGAGTTTTCTCCTGACAGCATATAAAGTTGTTATCACTTACAGATCCAAACCATGGCCTCCCTAAGACTTGTACTTCAGAAGGATAAAATCACAAAATAGTCATGATGCCTTCTTCTTGACATTGGACTTCCTTTTCCTATCAGTCTTTTAGAGATGACTGTAAGTGCATGACCCCTGTTTCTACACAGATGCCTTCTTTATGCAACTATCGAATCCTTCCAATAATAGATTGAAGTCTAACTGAGCAGATCAAAAGAAAGGGCTTTAAGAAAGGCAGATACCAGAAGTAGATAGATGGTCAATAAAATGGCTTTTGAGAATAGAATTTGGATCCCTGGACTACAAATAGGAAGGATAAGCTTTTGGCCAAGCATACTCGGGTTGGGGAATATGTATTTTCCTGGACTTTTTTCAATTGAATAAAAAGGATTTTAAACAGGAAAGAGGGTTGGAGGAAGCTAGATTCCCAAGTAGCAATAATGTTAGGGGAGCAAACGGAAGTATAAATACACAGAAATATGTAGGAGACAATAGTATAGGAAGACAGAAATAAAATCCAAGATCTCAGATGTCACATGTAGATGAAATTCAAGCAAAGCAAGCTAGAGATTCCAATGCAAGGAGGCCAATTTGATCATAAGTATCACTGGAATTTGATGGGATGACCATGACTTGACTGTGACTTATGGCTCTGGTGTAGCTTATCCAAAAGGAAAGGGATAGATTTGGTGGGAGGAGGGGACAAATTATCACGATATGATAATAAGATGTACGTGGGTGAAGAAACCAGGAACAAGAGAAGGGAAACATAATGGAAATATTTTGAATGAAGACTAATAGATACAAAAATAGAAGTAAGATCATCGTTTGAGTAATTTCGAAGTACTACAGGCCACCTTGTTAAGAAAAAAGGAAGGAGATTATGAGACTGGTAGTGGGACATGATGTAGCAAGTAATGGGGGATGTTCAATAATTTGGATATGTAATAGAGGTTTCTCTCTGTCAAAACAATGGAAATTAAAAACTTCTTGACTTGTCTTAGTGATAGTTTTATCCTTCGAAAAGTAGAGAAACCAAAAAGAAGAAAATATATTCATAGAAGCATTGATTTCAAGCTTAAAGTGACCTGAGGGACCATCAAGTTCCAGCCCATCATTTTATAACTCACAGAGAAGCTCAGTGACTTGTCCAAGATCATACAACTAGTAAAAGTCAGGGGGTGGGATTTGAACCTGAAGCTTCCTACACTGTCTGTTATGGTCACATTGCTTCTCAGTGTTATTTGTCCTTCATTTCAAAGAGAACAGATGACATCATGGGGTGGTGTCTTGGCTTATGTATAAAACTGATTTAAATGAGGCAGAGTTGCACAAAGTTGTCAGTCTCACTCTCTCTTCCAGAGTCATCAAAGTCCAGTGACAAGACTAAAGTCATCTTCATTTGTTAAATCTTCCCAGAAATCATGAGCCAAAGGCCTCTGATATTTGGCTTTGCCTCACTTCCCCTCATCTGTTCTCCATCAATTGAGGCTCATTTCGGTGGATCCAGCTCAGCCATGTGATCAGGCTGTAGTGGATTAGAGCTGGCCTTCTTGTCTCTCTTGCAGGAAAAAGAAAACTTTCACTTTTTCAGCATCAACACATTCAGTGTTTTTTCAGTATTTATTGATTTTAACAATTCAATGCACAAAACATACGAGAATAAACATGAATACTCTCTTGCTGTAGGAGTGAAGATTCTAAAATATCCTTCATTACTTTCTCCTTAATTACTTTTCTTTTTGGTTTTAGACTTTTTGTCATATCCCTGTAGGGAATCTTGGCATGTGGATATCCTTCAATGATGCAATTACAAGTTATTTGTAAGTTAAAGTCTTGTAGAGGTGTGTAGGAAATTGAGAGATAAAGTAACTTTCCCAGAGCCATATATCCAATATTTATATTAGTGGTAGAACTGAAACCCAGGCCTTTCTGACTCCAAGGCTTGTCATTAATCTGCTGCACTACCTTGCTTTTTAATCAGAGATGAATGGTGCAAATTCTCTTATTCTTGAATCCTGAAGGAGTAATACGACAGAATTGTGATTTTTGTCAGCCTATGGAACATGTAGCATCAAAGTTGCCTCAATAGATAGGTAGACATTGTCTCTCCTCTCAAAATCATCATCTACACAATTGTCCAAATGATTTTCTTAAAGTGTAGGTCTGATTGTGTCACTGTCCTGCCCAATAAATTCCAGTGGCCACCTGCTCTCCCCAGGATAGAATATAAGCTCGATTGTTCACTGTTTAGCTTTCAAAGGCTCTCATAGATCAGAGATAACTTGCCTTTCTGTAGTAACTATATGGTGCTCCTCTTCTGATACATTATGAGCCAGCAAGACTGGCCTACCTGCATGTAATGCTCCATCACTTATCTCCTGCTTTTCCATTGACTAGCTAGTTCCTGTTCCTAGAATACACTTCCACCTAATCTCTGCATCTTAGAAATGGCTGTTTTCTTTGAAACTGCTCAAGTGAAGACTTTCCCTAGTGCCTTTTCCTACTAGTGTCCATCTCACAAAAAATTGGGGCTATCCCAATGAGCAATGAGGAAGCTCAGGGTCACCATTCTTCTTTCTAGGTGACCCCACCAGATTTTTTCTTTGGTGGAGAGTGCTCATTCTGGCTATCTGTGATTATTTCTTTAGGGGTATGAAATTTTAGAACACTCAGGTGGTGCGTAAAAGGTCAATGACCTACCTGTTCACTATTTTTTATTCTAACTGCCCAGGGGACAGGAAAGTTTTGAGCTATTCTTTTGCTCTTACATATTTTCAGAACTGAGTGGTATAAGGGCAGCTGGAACCAACTGGGCAACTTCTGTTATGATTTCATTTACATGCTTGGATATGTCCTTGTGAGTTCAAGAGGTCCATAGTTCTGTGAATCTAGTAGTGTGCCTACTAGAATATTAGTTGTGAAATGTACTAGTGTGGCAAGGGAAGTTTGTACAACAGAGAGGACAGCCACTGATGTAAGGGTTGGCTCAAACCTGGCCATGTTTCCAGGAGATGTGTACTGGGGATTATTTGCACAGTGTAGAGCTGAGGTGAAATGCAGAATGCCTAATCAGTGGTCCTGAAAACAATTTTTGTCTTCTTTGAGGTATAATGATTAAGTATGGTAGATTCCAGCAATACTTAAAAGTTCTCACTGAATCATGTTCTCTTGACATGCATTTGTGGGTCTTTTATATTTATCATGGCCTGTGTGTGTAGGAATAAATTACCTGTCTTATCCATAATTCACATTGTACATTAAATTAACTCTTCTACATGCCTTTCCAGGGGTGCCAGGTGGAGTGGTTTAATGAGCTAATGAATATAAGAAAAGAGAGTTAACTCCTGTCATCAGAGTCAGGGTCCCCTAAGACTGAACTGGATCTAACAACATACATGGATTCAGAAAAGAAAAATGATGAATGCCCCAGCCCCTGAGGTGAATAAACAGCAGTTCCTGAAGATTCAATGGGAGTTTAAAATATATATGTGTATATATATATACATATATATACACACATATATATATATGTACATATATTATATATATATACATATATTATATATATGTATATATAGACTTAGGATAATAAGATCTCAAATTGAAAGCTTAAAGGGAATGCAGAGGCCATTGATTTAACTACCACCATTTTACAGATGAACAAACTGCAGTACGGAGACATTAAGTCTTGGTCTTCTGCCCTCCCCCATATACAATCTGTTGCCATATGTTGCCTTAGCAACATCTTCCACCCTTCTTTCCTCTGACACTGTCACCATCACGATGCAAACCTTTACCACCTCATTCCTGAACTATTGCAATAACCTTTTGATTGGTCTCTCTGCCTTGTCTCTCCTCACCCCAGTTCATCTGCTTTTCAACTGTCAAACTGATCTTCCTAAAGTGCAAATCTGACCATTTTACTCCCCTATTCAATGAATTCAGTGGCTCCCTACTCCTCCCAGGATCAAATATAAAATCTTCTGTTTGGCTTTTAAAACCTTTCATAACTTGTATCTTTCTGACCTTTTTGGTCTTGTTACTTCTTACTCACCCTCCCCACCCACATACATTATGAGTTCTGTGCTCCTTGATGTTCCATATGTTCAAACAACACACTCCAACTCCCAGCTCTCAGCATTTCACCTGGATTCCTTAGATTCTTTCAAGTCTCAGTTAAAATTCCACCTTCAAGAAGTCTTTCCTGGTCCCCCCAACAGGAATGTTTCCTCTTTGAAACTACCTCAAATTCATTCTCTCTATATCTTGTTTCTATATGGTTATTTACAAGCTGTCTCCTCCATTAGACTTTGAGTTCCTTGAGAGCAGAAACTTTTTTTTCCCTTGCTTTGTATCCCCAGAGTGTAGCACAATATCTGGCACATAGTAGGTCCTTAATATAAGCTTGCTGACAATTTGACTCTCTCAAAATCACATAGACTTACATATCTATGTAGGTATAGATATATAGTGAAACAAAGTGTATATGTTTTTTCACATGTATGTATATATTCTTTGTTTTATGTATATCACATACATGTGAACATCTATCGTTGTTGTTCAGTCATATAATTGTGTGCAATTCTTTGTGACTCCATGGATCATAGCAAACCAATAGTGTCCATGGGGTTTTCTTAGCAAAGATATTAGAGTGGTTTGACATTTCCATCTGCAGTGGATTGAGGCAAACAGAAGTTAAGTGACTTGTCTAGGGTCACATGACTGGTACCTCTCTGAGGTCAAATTTGAACTCAGGCCATTCTGCCTCTAGGTCTGGGACTCTATCCATTGAACCACCTACCTGTCTTATTTTACACACACACACACACACACACACACTCACACACAAACGCAGAGTTTCACATATTCATATATACATACACACATAACAGAATTTCATATATATATATGCACAAATGTATCTATATGTCGATATTCACATATACTTTTTTCACCTGGTAAACAGGAACCTAAGGGAAGGGGAAGTTTCATTTTTGTCTTCATATTCATAGAAACTAGCATGGTACATGACATATGGTAGATAGTCAATAAATATTTGCTCATTAGTTGCTTGATTCAGCAACTTGACCCTGGTCACACTGTGAGTATCAAGGGTAAGGCTTGAACTCAGGTCTTACTGACTCTGAAGCCAGCACTGAATCCAATATGGCAGAGTGGGTCACTTTCATTTTAACCTTGGTAAAAACTTGATATTTGACCTTAGAAATTCCATAGTTGGAACTGAAGGATGTTATATTTGCCTGAACTGAGGCTGCAAGAGATTTGTTGTCCTACCAGCATGTGGACTACACATTAAAAATTAGTGAGCAATGCTTCTACTACATAAATACATATTACCTTCCCTCCCACTACCCCTCCTTTCCCTTATCATAAAAGACTTAACCTCTCAGGAGGGAAAGAAAATCCTCCCCAGTTGCTGAGGGAAATAAGAGACTAATTAAAGTCTTCCATATTTGCATAAGAATTCATCGGAACGCACATACATACACATATCTGAGATTTAATGAATAGAATATTGGATGTGGAGTCAGAAAAACCTGGGCTCAAATACCACGTCTGCACATACTAGATGGGGCTAGTCACTTACCTGAACTTCAGTTTCGTTAGCTGTAAAATGACGGAGTTGAAATATACAAATCTATGTTCCCTTCTAGCACAAAGACCATGATCCTATGAGCCTCCAAACCTGGGTAGCCCTGGGATGGAGACACTGTAACCCTCCATGAATCTCATCCACTTTCTCGGTTGGTTGGTTTGCTTGACATGATTAGCATCAATTTGTCCCCTCTATCCAACCCTCCTTCTTTCTGTTACTTGCAACCTCCCAGCTAATGCAGTGTCTAGTGGCAAAATTCCTTCCTCTTTTGCTTCTCATGATTAGGCAAAGAAAGGGAGATAGGAAACAAGTATTTATTAAGCCCTTGTTATGTGCTAAACACTGTGCTAAGTGCCTTACAGTTATTATCTCACTCAGTCCTCACAACAACTCTGTTAAGCAGGAGCTATTTAACAGTTGGGGAAACTGAGTCAACCATAGGTTAAGGGATTTGCCCAGAGTCACCGAGCTAATAAGCATCTGAGACAGGATTTGAATTCAGGTGTTTCTGACTCCAAACCAAGTGCTCTCTCCTCTACAATATCTGGCTGCCTAAAGAGGGGTGATTCTATTAGATACCGGCAAACTAGAATCTGATGAACCTGGAATTAAATCCAGAGATTACTGCTTCCTTAAGATGCAAAGAATGGTACCTTAAAGCTGCTTTGATTCAATAAACATTAACTCATTGTGTGCTCTAAGTAAGGCACTGTTTTAGTTTCTGGGGTCCAGGGATGAGGGGGAAAATGGCACAGTCCCTACCCTCATGGGGATGACAATCTGTTCTAGCAGAGGGATAGAATCATAGATTCTGATGACCCCTTTAGAGGTCAACTAGCCCAACCCATTCATTTTGTAGATGGGGAAGCAGAAACCCAGATATGTGAAAGGACGTGTCCGTGGTAATTTACGGAGCAAGTCACACAATTGGGATTAAAACCCTAATCCCTTGATTCCAAACCCACTGGATTTTCCCTTTTAGCAGTTCAGTATGGCTAAGAACGATTTGCAGCTTGTTGGTGGATTATGTTATTTTTATTAAGTTCTTTAACCTATAGATTCTGAATAAATGCTAATTGAATGAATGAGGCCCAACTGAGCTCACTTAAATAAATATTTTGTGAACTTTAAAGTTCTACCTAAATGTCCCCTGTTATTATTGTTACTGATGTTATTGTTGTCCCTGACCCTGATGCTAACTCAGATATTCCAGGTTGGGGTATATGAGTAACTGCTTTTATCTTGTGCACACTCCCCTCTGTACCACAGGCCTTTCTAGTGTTGCCTATCAATGTCTCCATTCATTTGCCAAGAGCTGGGCTGCCTAGGGCCACTCAAACACTCTCAGGCTGCTTCCTGGCACTATTTTCATCAGGCTGCCCTTTACCTGCAAGGAAGACCAAGGCAGTTGGAGATGGGTGAGAGGGGGTGGCTTGGATATCAGTGATCTGATAGTCCTGCATACCTAATCCTGAGGTTAGACTGCACACACACCCTTCAGGGAGCATCGTTCAACAGGGGCAGGGGTGGAGAAGCAGGAAACCAAGTCTTTTTGTTACATTTCTCCATTCTATGAGAAGTCTTCTAACTTTCCCCATGTGGAAAAAAAGAGCTGCCTCAAAGACATTGATTGATGGCCCCCTCTGTCTGATTTGCATGCACTTTCTGTGATTTATGCTTCTCAATTTGCCTAAGCTAAGTTATTGAATTTTTGTCCATTTTACCTATGTGGAAGCAGTGTGTGATGAAACTGGCTTCATTTCTGTAAAGACTGGCCAAATTGGTGTCAAGCATCAGCTTAGCTATGGAGGGCTCCATGGAAACTGGGCAAACTTCCTATCAGATGCCTCTTCCTTTTTCATGTCCGGCAAGTGATGGGTCATTTTCTGTGGGGATAGCCTCAGTCTCCTAAATACAAGAAATTTAGCCTGATGGCCATGATCCTGACCTCAACTCTTAAGTCTTGAAGCTGAAAACCACGTGGAGGGAAGTTTTCGATGGCACACTTTCCTCCTTTGTGGAAACATTTATAGAATTCCACAGGTTTCTCTTTTTTCGAGGCTGTTCTTTTTTCCCATTTCTTTTCTTTTCTATTACACAGCTCTCAAATGTTGATAGGAGTTATTTTCTTCCAAGGTGACAAGGAGGCAGAGAATAAGATCAAATTCTTCTTTTACCAGATGTCTGTTAGACTGGCCTGTATGTCGCACTGAGGCATCTTACACCATTACCCTGACAATTGCCTTGGTGCTGTGCTAGTGAGGCATTCCTTCTCTGTAGGTTTTTGATTTAAAAGAACTGAAGGAAACACACACACACACACACACAACCATAAGTTTTGTGTGTATGTCTTTTGTCATGAGGAATGAAGAAGAAAAACAGTATCTAATTACAAGAGTGATTTTCTTTCAAGGCTTTAGGAATCTCTGTGACTTTGTCAATATATAGTTCTCTTCACTGATGCAGAGACAAATACCCTGCTGATGAATAAAGGAAGGAAAAATATTTTTAAGCACTTACATGAGTTATGGGGACCCAAACACAAAACAAAGGCAGTCTCAGCCCTCAATAAGCTTATCTTCTAATGGAGAGGGTGGTGGGGAAGAATAACATAAACAGTAGTTGCTCTTTCCAAGGTCTTGAAGTAAAAAAAAAATCCATCACCAATTCCTAGGTTTAGAACTAGAAGGAATCTCAGAAGTCATTCAGTCTAAACTTTTCATTTTAAATTATGGGAAAATGGAGGCCCAGAGAGGTTGAATGCCTTGTGTAGGGTCACATACTTATTATATTACACCCGTGGCTTATTTATGCCAAAACCCCTCCTCTTTCCTTTAGACCATATGTCTTCCTGGAAACTACAGCTGATCTGGTAATGAGACTCTCTGAATTTAGGCTAGCTGTTTGCTACAGACAAATGATCCATTATTGTGCCTAGACGCATAGCCTTTCCAGTTTAGGAATTCCTACCAGAAATTGACCTATATTGAGATAACCAAGGATTATCTCCATGTCATCACGGATAGTTGGAGTAGGACTATAGATGAAGAATAGATATTCTTCACCTATAGTCCAACTCCAGTATGTGTATATACATATCTGACAACATGGTGTAATGGATAGAGAACTGGCCTTGGAGCCAGGAAGAGGCTGATTCAAATGCCAACTTAAATACATACTGGTTGTATAACTCTGGCCAAGTCCCATAATATCTCTGCATCCTAGGAAGCTTTCTAAGGCTATAAATTGCAAGACAAGTGCTGATCTGAATTGGCAAAGAGAATTGCCTCTTTGGGAATTCCTTACACCAAACAAATGAGAGGTTCAGTAAAAAAAAATAACATGTAACACTAAACAGTTGTAAACACAGCAATGAAGGATCTGAAGTTTTATCCATATCAGTCCTCCCTCCAAAAATACACGATCACAAACCACCCCCATCTTAAAAAATAGTTTTCAAGAATTCTTGTTCTTCCTCTCTTCCTTCTTTGAAGAGTTGAAGAACTGTAAGGGTGTAAGTGTATATAATGTCAGATTTGGTTGATATGTTAGATATCTTTGGTAATTTTTCCTCCCTTCTTTTTATTTTTTTTGCTATAAAATTTGGACCTCTGGAATGGAGTGGATAAAGGGTATATCTGGAAACATGTTCAACAAAAAAAGAAATGAATAACTGTGTTTTTTAAAAATGTGATTATGACTAAAAAAGCTATGGCGATGAGGCTCCACACACTCACTCCATTTGGTCTTTTCATCACAGGCACATGGTTTATTCTCGGATCTAGGCTCAAATCCTTTTCAGCTTTCTAGGACCTACAAGAATTTACATTCTTTGAGCACGATCTTCAAGAACCTCAGATAACCTCTACCCTACAATGAGCTACTTGAGAAGACATTAGTTCAAGTGGTTAAAAAGTCAATAATATAAGAATTGTATTCTTCTAATTTAACATCTATTATTTTTGCTATTATTGTTTATTATCATTAATTATTGTTATGCGATTTTACTGGTGGCAACTATTGGAAACATGGTGCTTCAAATTAACTTTCAGAAATGAGCAAAGAGAATAAAGAGGTGATGGGGATTGGTGTATCCTCAATTCACCTAAGATGGAGTCACCCATATGGAAGGCACTGTAGGACCTGCTTCTGGAAGACAGAACTGGCATATATACCAATGCCCATCACACACCGACCTACCCACTCACAGACAGACACAGAAACACACACACACACACACACTGTATCTTTCATCTATCAACACACACACACACACACAAACACACACACATATATATGTAATATACACATATAAAAGTATATATATGTATGTATATGTTAACTATACATCAATGTATATTTGGTATATATCTATACGTATTATTTCAATCTACTCACATATATATCGATGTATATATCTACACATTTAAAAGTTACTGGTTCTTGATATTTAGAAGCTAATTAAGGTTATTTAGTCTGTAGCAAATGTTTTTTCAAGTACTTCTTAGCCTTTCTTAAATTCTAAAAAGGATCCTTGTTAGTTTAACTTTAACCTTTCAATGATTGTCTAGTATGTTGGAAAGTTCACCCAGAGATTCAAGACTCAAAAGTAAATATTCTAAATTTACATTACCTGTTTTATATGTAATTTATAAACTTACTACCTCTAGGAACCATCCAATGTAAAAGCAAAACTCTTTTTGAGATAGACAATGTGAGATGCCTAGGTTGAAGGCAGTAATAAAGAATCCAACCTCCTCTCATTTAAATCACTGCATGGAGAATTTTAATATTTAAACAAAGTATTTAATTTTTAAACATGGCAATTATTCTAATGAAATGTAAATGAATATTAAAAATTACTGAGAAGTGGGAGATACCCTCGTGTCTCCAGTGGGGATCTGACACCCTCAGGAACTGAGATGATAGGTTGTATCTGGAAGATGGTCACCTCTAGTGGTAGGATTAAAGATAACAAACAATGTTAAATATTTATTTGCAAATCAATGGTGAGCCTTCAGATTTCTAGGAGATGACACATTGCCCTTAAACAAATTAAGAACATTGAGTCTAAGCACATTAATCTTCCAGGCCTAAATAATGTATTGTTCATGCATAATATGAATAAGTGAATTTTTGTGGATGTAGGGTTAAGTTCTTAAGTAGTTCAATTCAATCCAACCATGAAGAATTTATTAAACATCTATTATGTACAAGTCATTGCATTAGATGGTAGTGAGAGAAAGACAAAATAATCAGCTAAGCAAAAACAAAGGTTTCTGCCCTCAAGGAACATATATTCAACTACACTGATTTATGAAGCACTTGCTATGTTCCAGATGGGCAACTGGTGGTATGGTGGATCGTATACTGGGCTTGGAATGAAAAAGACTCGTCGTCAGGCATTCAAATCCAATCTCAGATATTTACTAGCTGTGTGACCCTTGGAAAGTCACTTAAGCCTGTTTGCCTCAGTTTCCTCATTTTTAAAATGAACTGGAGAAAGAAATGGAAAACCACTCCAGTATCTTTGCCAAGAAAATTCCAAATGGGGTCATGAAGAGTAAGCCATGCCTGAAATGACTCAACAGCAAAAATGTTCAAGACCTTGGAGAGATGGAAAAAAAAAGAACTAACCCATCTCCTTGGGTGGTTTACATTCTTCTGGGTAGCTAGGAGGTATGGCGGATAAAGCATGGGGCCTGGAGTCTAGAGGACCTGAATTCAAATTTGGCCTCAGATACTTTCCGGCTGTGTGACCCTGGGCAAATCACTTAACCTATGTCTGCTTCAGTTTCCTCATCGATAAAATAGGGATCATAGTGCTGACCTGTAATAGTTTTCATAAGAATTAAAAAAGGTAGCAATTTTACAAATGCTTAGCATAGCTTCTGATGCATAGTAAATGCTATATAAACTATAGGACTACTATTTCTATTCCTGGGGAGGGTATAGCATGATAATAACTAAGTACAGGTCATTATTTGAAAAGGGTAAGCTCAGTAAAAAGTCAGGGGATCAGGGAAAGCATCCTTTAGGAAACAGAATATGAACTGACCCTAGATAGAAATTGGGTATTCTAAGAGGCAGAGGTGAAAGAGAGAGATGAAATGCTATATTCAAAGAACCTCAAGACAGAGAGTCTGGCTACAGCTTAGTGAACTTAGCTAAAGGAAGAGGTTAGGAAATAAGGCTAGAATGGTATCCTGGAGGAGTTTGAATTCAGTTACAATGACCAGAGATACTTCAGCAGAAAATGACATGGTGAAATCTATGTTTAGCAAATAGAATAAATTGGATTTGGTGGAAACAGATGGCCACGTGTGGTACCTGCCCAAAGTTTGAGACTTCTTAAAACTCAGAAAATAACCAGGAGATACATTTTGCTGAAGATATAGAATTTAAAAATCATTAGATTTAGAAGATCTAGAAATAATCTTAATGGTCGTAGATTCCAACTCCCTCATGTTACAAATTTGGAAACTGAGGGCCAAGCAAATATATGATTTTCCCCAATAAATTCAACTATCCCAAATTCAATCTTGAAGACAGAAACTAAACACGATGACATTTTCCAAATAACTGTAGTTGCTATTTTCATTTTCAGTATCTTTTGAAATGGTAATAAAATTTTTTGAGTTGATCTTTAAAAAAGCAATTGGTTTCCTTTGAAGAAATACACAATATTCTGATGCACTCCCATTTCCAGTTATTATTTTCTATCTGTGACCCAGACACCTACGAGATTACCTCCCAGAAAAACCTAAGTAGTCTCTATCCTATGATTGATTTTTCTTTATTGTGTTCAAATTTTCATTGCTTGTAGAAGTTAGGGTGAATTATGTTACATTGTTCACTCTGGATAACAGACATTCAGGGTGCCAGGAGAAAGGATGAAGGAATTTGAAGGGAACAAATTAATTTCCTCAAATTGGGAAGAGCCGTTAGGGTCAATTGTTCCATGAATGTATAAATCTAGTTATTAGCTGGAATCTCTATTTTAATTTATGCTAATGTATAATCTGTTTATATTCCAGGATTGAAATCACTGGAGCTAAATAATTTGAAGCTATATTTAAAACCTTACAAAAGTTTTTCAGATTTAAGAGAAACACAGCAATAATTATATTGACAATGTGTTAAGTTTATAGGACATTTTGGTGGTCATAGCCATGATTTCATTGATCTGAGAATATCCACTAGAAGAATGTCCTCAGCTTGTGAATATGGGCTGCTAGGTGGTGCAGAGGACAGAGAACCAGGCCTAGAGTCAGGAAAATTCATCTTTCTGAGTCTGAATCTGCCCCCAGACACTAGCTGTGGAAAATCACTTAACCCTGTTTTTCTCAGTTTCCTCATCTATAAAATGAGGTGGAGAAGGAATAGGCAAACCATTTGAGTATCTTTGCCAAGGCAACCCCAAATAGGATTATGAAGAGTGAAAAACAATTGGAAAATGACTGAAAACAACACTAAAGGCCCTTTTAGAGGATAAGGCTAAAGACTAGTACTCTGGTTTCATTGATATAGGAAATCTCAGCTATTAAAACTCTCTCTACCAATGCAGATTAGTACTTTCCCCCCCCAGCAATTTAGAGCTTTAGAGAGTTTCCTAGAGCACTGAGATGTTAAATGGCTATACAGTCTATAAGTGTTGGAGGCAGGACCCGAACCCAGGTTCAATTGGCTTTGAAGCTTCAGTTCTCTCACTGGAAATTAGGGATAATATGTACCTTATAAGGTTGTTGTGAACATAAAATGAGATAATATTCAGAAAGAGTTTGGCACGTCTCAAAGCACTATATCAATGCTCTTATCATTATTACTATTGTCTTTACCACTTATCATTATTATTTATTCCACCTTAATTTCCATGTTTTCTAGTATATAAAGCGATCCTTTGGTGGTTTTATTGGTGTGGCACTAAATAAGTAAGTTAACTTAGGTAGAATTGTCACTTATATTATGTTGGCTCGGCCTACCCATGTTAATTAATGTTTCTCCAATTATTTATGTCTGTCTTTTTATTTCCATTAATAGTGTTTTGTTGTTGTATTTGCATAGTTCCTTGGTGTATTATATATGGGTAGGATCTCAAGTACTTTATACTTTCTGTAGTTATTTTAAATATACTTTTTCTTTATCTCTCTTCCTATTGGGTGTTATTTGTAATAGCGAAAATACTGATGATTTATTGCTGTCATTGTTTCAATTAATTTAGGTGACTTTCTAGGGTCTCCTAAACATGCCATATAATGTTTCAAGGCAATGATTTTGTTTCCTTTTTGCTTATTTTTATTTCCTTTGTTCCATTTTCTTGTCTTATTGTTATAGCTAGCATTTCTGACACCTTATCAAATAGAAGTTACGACAATCAACATTCTTGCATCACCCCTAATCTTTTGGGAAAGAATTCTAATTTATCCCCATTTTATATAATGTTAGACTCTTGATTTTTGATATACACCAGTCACCATGTTTTTAAAAAGGTCCATTTATTCCTATGTTTTCTAGTGTTACTTTTTAAGAATAACATTAGGTGTTGTCTTTTATGAAAAGGTTTTCCTTCATCAATATAATTATAGGATTTCTTTGTTCTTACTTTTAATAATGCTCACTTATCTTCACAGTTTTCCTATTATTAAAAAAAAGAATCCTGCATAAAATCCAACCTAGTCAGAGTGCACAATCTTCATGATATGCTACTGAAACTTCTTCAACATTTTCTTAAGTTTTTACATTGATGTTCATTAGGGCTATTACTCCATAGTTTTATTTTTCTGTGGTTTTGGGTTTAGGTATCAATATGATGTAGGTATCATTGGATACCTATACATTTAGTAGAAATTTAAGGCTAATAAATCACTTTGCAGTAAATCTTCATGATAATTTTATGAAGTACAAAGCACAGATATTATTATCCTCATTTTGCAGGTGAGGAAGGCAAAAGTCAAAGAAGATGTTTGACTTTCCCATGGTCATTGAGGACGTGTCATAGGGAGTGGGGTATAGTGCAAATGATACTGGATTTATAGTCAATGGTCCTAGGTTCATCTATTATGTTATGTCATGTAATCTGAATGCCCTTGGATAAGTCCAAACCACTTAGCACTTCAGTGTTCTAACCCAAAAAATAAGGAGATAGGACGAGCTCATCCCTAAGGTCTCTTACAGATGGAGATCATTATCTAGAGGAAGATTTGTATCTCTAAGTTTATGACTCTATGTAGAGATCTCACTCTTATTATAATTCCATTGTGGATTCTACTCTACCACCCTGCCTCCTTTCCATAAGACTGCATCTATCAAAAGACTCCTTGATAACTGTGAATGCATTTCTTGGTGTATTTCTGAATGCTAGCATTTCTAATTGCACCATACATTACCAGCAGATGCTAGAAAAAGAGTGTGTCTTTCACCACGAAGTTGTATGTTGCATTTTAACAATGTCCAAATTTCAGAGGCAAGCTCCGTCTGGAATACCGCTACCAATGGGAAATGGCTGGTTTCCTCTGTGACACTACAGGTGGGAGATTAGACAGGGGTGTCAAGGCTAATATACATTCCTCTGTAGACTCAAGAGCAAGAAACTGTGACTGCCTTTGAAGCACCCATCCATTCCTTTGAAATCTCAGAGAAATGTGTAATTTCAAATTTATCTTGAGACACTCTGCTTGCATGTTAAAAAGCTGGTTTCATACCAGTTGTACATAACATGATATATACATACTTATGTGCTTACATACATATATGTATATGCATGCACATGTATATACAAATATATGCATATATACATATATACATTTACACACACATAACTTTTTTCTTCTTTTTTTCAAGATGTATGAACTACTTCTAGATTAAAGAAATGTCTATACAAGAAAGTTTTATATACACACACACAGACACACACACACATATAAACACATATCTATACATACACATATATACACAAATATGTATACATGCACATGTATATGTGGGGCCATACATGTATGTGCATGTATATGTGTATCCATATATGTGTATATACACACATATGTACATACAGATACACATATATAGCCACACACCTTATGTGCCAAATCCATAAAAGTTTGGCATAACAAGATTGTGAGTATAGGGAAAAAGACATATTTTTGGGAGGGGGATGGATCAAATGTCTAAGACCACACTGTCTGAATTTTAAAGAACGTATGGCTTTTAAAAATTGCTTTTAACCATGGCAAGCTGGGCAGGATGGCACATGCTGATGATCCTCACTATCAGGAGACGAAGGATCTTTTGTGCTTGGGAGCTCTTGGCTGCAGTATGGCTGGTCACTGTTCCCAGTTGTCCCAGCACTAATGTTGGCAACTCCCAAGAATGGGGGCCCACCAGGCTACCTAAGGACAGAAAGTGGCCTCGGTCCAAAATGGAGCAGGCAAAGACTCTTACGTTAATCAGAAGTGGGATCTGACTCATGAAGGGCCTTGACACTTCTAGCCTAGGCAAAAAAGGAGGCTTGGCCTCAAAAATGAATCAAAACAAAACAGCAACAAGAAGAATCTAAGGAAAATGAATTTATTTCTAAGTATGAGTATTTGCTTCAGTCCATATGCTCACAAGTTTTCAATTTGGAAAGAATCTTAGATGAACAACTCTCCCTACCCCTCCAACTCATGCACATACAACCCATTTTACGAAAGAAGCACAGAAGCTCAAAAGGGGAAGCCATTTGCCTAAGGTATCACAAGAAGTAAATTTTTATGAATTTCAAGGATTTATTCTCTACTTCATTTAAATCAAGGGCTTTTACTCTGAGATCTAAAAATATCCCACCCCTGCCCAAGAAGTCCATGGATAGATTTCAGGATATCTGTGAACTTGGATGCAAAACAATTGTTTTAAAAAGATTATTTTTCTTTTTGATCATGTATTTTATTCTTTTAAAGTGTTATTAAGAATCCATCCTGCAAAAAGTTATGAATCCCTGATCTAAACTGTTCTAAAACTGTTTTGTGATCTGTACCTTTGGGCAGCAATAAAAATAACGCCACACAAGTGTGAATAACGTTATGACTTTATCTCATATTTTGATCATAGAGGGGTTATTCTAACAGCTGAGGAAGTGAATTCAACTCAATAAATATTTATGAAGCACCTACTGTGTGCAAAGCACTGATGGGACTACAATGACAAAAATGAATCCTAAACAAACTCACCATATACTGGGGGTGGGGAAATGATACTTGATACATATAGTCAAGGGACTAGAGTTTGAATACCTGTTCTCCTCTTTATCATTAATCATTAATCAATAATTAATTGATCACAAATTATTTAGTATCACTGTGCCCAAGTTTTCTCTTCTAGAAAATCAGAGGGAAGGGAGTAGACTAGATGATCTGTAACATAATTTCTACCTCTAAATGTTCTTTTGAGGATCTCACATTTCAAGCCTTGCTGACTTGTGTGTTTATAAGGAATGTTCATTTCTCTGACTCCAATGGTCAGATACAAACTCTCTCAGAGGATGTAGGGGTAGAGGCAATGAACTACAGAACTGAAAATACTCCAAGTTTGCTTGGGCCCTCAGGATTTGGAAGGAGGCTTTGATATAAGGATCTGTTATTTTATTAGTATAGGGAACCTCAGGGTGATGAAATTCCCTCTTCTAGTAGCTATTCTCAACATCAAGTATATTGTCCTACCTCATCTTCATGTCCCAGACTATGTGGATTTCTTCAAGACCCAGCTCAAATGCTGCTTTATGCTATAGGCCTTTGCTTGTCTTTCCTCCTATAGTATCTTCTATATTACTAGTATTTTTTCTCTGAAATTACTCCCCAATTGTATGTTACATATATATATGTATATACACATATATGTATCTTGTATGCATACAGTTGTTTGCATATTATCTCCCCCATTAGGATGTAAACTTCTAGAGGGCAAGGACCATGTTTTTGCCCTTCTTTATATCCCTAGGACTTAGCACAGTGCCCGCCATATAATAGGTATTTAATAAATGCATGTTGATGTTGATAAGGAGACTGGTACCCTCTCTGCAATATATGGTATTGAAGAGTTGACTAGAATGCTCAGAGGCAAAATGACTCATCTAGAGTCACATAGCCAGTATATATTTGGGCCTTGAACCCAGTTCTTCCTGGCTTTGAGGCTGGTTCCCTATCTTCTAAACCACACTGGGGAAAAGTCTGATAAACATGGTGAAAAAATATGGTGGTGGCATGTTGTGATGGGCCATGAATGGCAATTCTTAGGTTTTTTCATCTTTGACATTCTGTAACAAACCACCTCAGATCAACCCACCAAATTATATTTCCTCGTGGAAACCCTAAAATAAATCTATTTCACTAGCCGTATTTCTGGGACATTCCTCTATTAATATATTTCTTTGTTCCTTTGTCATGGCTTGGAAGTTACCTTGGGCCATCCTTGGCCAAACCAGCAGGATATAGGTTCACCGATCCTATGAATTTGTGAAGTCTTTCATTATAACTCTGATGAAAGATTTGCTGTATGTCTGTTGTCCATGGATCAACCTGAATAAATCCAAAGAAGTTTATCAACAGGTTGGCTACAGTCTGATAAATGAATTTGGAGGCATTCATGAAGATCATCTCTTAACAAACAATGTCACATGTCCTTGGCATATTTGCAAAGGTTACAAGTTGAAGCCATGTTTAATTTAGTGTTCAGCAGAAAATAATCTCGTGAAGTCAAAGGCAATTCCTATCCTTTAGATTTTTTAATTGTCATGTCTAAGAAAGCAAAAGATTATCAAGTGAGTAATTGTGTCTTGGAATTGGAAGCATGGGAAAACCCTCAATACTGTCTGCATGTCAGCGGTTATCATTTGCAAAGCAAACTGATTGTATTTTGCTTACAATCCATGGAAGACATGGATGAACCCAAATTCTATTATCAAAAAGAGACATTAGAGAACTACAGATAATTAGATAATAGGACAAGAGGGGAGGAAGGTGAGAGCTGAGATTCTTTTTCCTCTTCTTTGTGAAAAACAATTCCTCAAAAATTGTCATTTTCTACTTTTATGCAAATAAGGATGAGTGCACTGAAAATATTTTTGAAGACATCAAATTTGAAAGTTTTTTTTTTACATCATGTATAATCATAGAAAAGAAGGTATGGTCATTAGCATTTGGAAGGTATAATAAATGCATTTCAGGGATTCTAATATCTGATGGTTCATTAATAAGTATAAAGGAAATTATTTCCATGGTAATAATTGACTTTGTAAAAGACTCTAATCAGGTTCAAATGATCATTTACTGTGAGTGCTTGAGGGAAAAAAAAAAAAAAACAAAAAAAATAAATCCCCAAAGAGTTGCCTTCAAGGCAGCATGGTACATATGAGAATTATAATGGTTTTTCAGCAAGAGTTCCAATCTCACCTCTGGTACTTACATCTGTGACTTTCATTTTACTCTGTGGGCCTCGGTTTCCTCAGCTGTAAAATGAGAGGATTGGATTAGGTGACTTCTAAGGATCCTTCCAGTTCTAGGTCTGTGATCCTCTCATCCTATGATATTGAGAAAAGAGGGGAGATTGTATCTCACCGTATCACTTTAGCAGCCGTCTAGTCCAATCTATCCACAAAAGGAATCCCAACATCACATTGTTGGCAAGTGGTCCAGAAAACCTCTGCCTGAAGGTCTCTAAAAAAGAACCTACCACCTCTTAAAGCAGCCCATTCCAATCTTGAATTGTCCCAATTGTTAAGAAGATCTTTTTCTGTCCCTAAAATCCAGTCTAATTGACCTCTTTGAGATTTCTTCCCATTCCTCCCAGTTCTACCCTTACATATAACCTCTTCTGTTTGGATTTTGAATGCCCTTCCCCCCTTGCCCTTTATAACCTAGCCCCTTCCTGCTTCTCCAGTGTTCTCATACCTTATTCCCCACCACGTACTCCTCAATTCAGTGACACTGGCCTCCTTGCTGTTAGTCACACAAGACACTTCACCTTCTGACATTGACATTTTCACTGCCTGTCTACCATGCCTCAAAGTCTCTCTTTCTTCACCTCTGCCTCTCAATTTCCCTGACTTTCTTCAAGTCCCAGTTAAAATTTCACTTTCTATTGGAAACCTTTACCTATCTCCTTAATTGTAATGCCTTCTCTCTGTTGATCATTTATGATTTATCCTATATGGTTAGTGTTTATGCATACTCATTCCCATATTCTCCTCCAATAGACTGTGAGCTTTCTGAGATCATGGGTCATTTTTGATTTTCTTTGTATTCCTAGAACTTCGCCCAGTGCCTAGCACATAGTAGTCATTAAATAAATGCTTGTTGGCTTGCCAGCAAGCCACCTTTATATCTCTGTTATACATTACTGCCTTCCCCACAGTCTGCAGTCTTGACAAGCTGGTCTTCTCATTGTTCCTCACATGGCAAATGGCTTCACCCTTAGAGCTCCAAATCCTAATACTCCATTGTGGTGATTGGTCTGTGTTTCAATGACCTACTATATCAGTCTGGATCCTGCCATGTTCTCTTTTGTCCCCAACCATATTCTCAGTACCCGCCTTGTCACCTACTCTGGGTCTCTATTTGCTGTTCCTTCAACTTTAACTACCATAATACACCCCCCTGGCCAATACTGCCCTATATGTATTGTCCATCCCATTACAATGTGAACTCCTTGGAGAATTTGGTTTGTGTCCTTATCAATTAACACAGTGCTTGGCACATGGTAAATATTTAATCAATACTCATTCTTTCATCCCTTCATTCCTCCATGCCATGCCTTTGCACTGGCTGTTCCACATGCCTGGAATTCCTTTTCTCTTCACCTCTGCCCCTTTCCCTTTGAATGTCATCTCTTCTACATAAATCCTTTCCTTATACTGCCCAGCCCTTAGCTTCTGATAACCTTCTCCCCCATATTACCTTCTACTTCTCATCTATATCATTGTAGTGTATACATATACATATATGTATTATAGTGTAGGTGCATATGCCTCTCCTGATAAAATAGATTCTCCTTGAGGGCAGGTATTGTTCTACTTTTATCTCTGGTATTTCCAGTGCCTACAAGAAGGCCTATTCTAAAGCATGCACTTAATTGATTCCTTATTGGTTGATTAATTCATTGATTTAAGCTTTAAATTTATGTTCTTAAGGGCAGGAACTGCTTTAAGAGGTGATGATGCCTTCTTCTCACCTTCCTTGCGGTCTTCAAGCCAAACCCTGGTGTCACCGTGTGTGGAAGGTTGTAGAAGAAATTCGTAGAGTTAGAGAAATGGTAAATGGGGTAGGAGGATCATTCCAGTGCTGAGAATTATACAAATCTCCCCTTTTCCAAGGCTACCATCTTCTTGGGTTAAAAAGGTAGGATAATTAGTTTGATACATGTTGTATATAATCCTTGCTGCCTCCTCTTCCTCCCTCCCCATCTCTTTTCTCTCTACCTTTTTATTGCTTCAAGGTCCACAGGAAGCTCAGGACAATCTTTGCCGAGTAATTCCTCAGTTGGAAATCCACTTGTGACTTAAAAGTTTATCTTTTCTTATTCTCTGCGTTTTTCCTCTTAGGTATATCATAAGAACTGTTCAGATATGTAAGCAGTCATTATGCTAATCTCTCCCTCTGATTTTAAATCAGATGCATTTTAGATCCTTCTAAACCTGTTTTCCTCAATTCCTGTGAAGAAACATGCTAGAAATAAAATTTTAACAAACAGTGATAACAGTATTACCATTTCCTGGAAAATTCTGGAAATAGATGTTGGTTTTTCTGTAAGTCCTATTGTCTATCTCTTCATCTCAAGTAGTTATCAGAAGACCTATTCTGAAGGTTGGGTGATTCTCACTCAGAATAAGAAGATTTGATTCGTATCTGCTTTGGAAACAGAGGAACAATTCATTACAAAAAATGTGCATTAGTCTTCTATCCAATCCTATCTGACTGGGCAAATTGAATATTCTTTTGTTAAGAAATTATTCTTATAGTCCAAAAGGGTTTGGTCTTTCATACTTGAAAACTGCAATGTTGTTTCCCAATTTGGAGGCAGAATGACTTGAGCTTTCAGGTGGTCCCTGGAAGGCCAGGTGAGGGAAGAGTTGGGGGGAGGAGATGAAAGAATCATGCTTTTGATTGCATCAGCTGTAGCCCTGTGTGGAAACCATTAGCAAGAAGGAACAACTTGTTCTCAGGATTCCAGCCACTGCCTCATTTAAATGGGAAAATATCTGTTCAAACAGTGGGAGGATTATGCAAAGAAGCAGTCTTTTGGCTGATTTTTGCCAAATTGTTGTTTGTGGAGAAAAGCCTACTAAATAAATTCAAAACCTAATATATGAGTTCCAAATATATCAATCTTCTTTTGAAATTGACAGTTTGTTCCAATAAAAAGGACTACATGCATTGATAGAATAATAGCAAGAATTCTAACAATGAAAGACAGCTGAGCACAAAAGAAAAAAGGTTGGACTTGGACTCAGAAAATCTGGGTTTACATCTGACTTAGTCACTTATTAGCTTGTAACCTCCCTGAACCTCAGCTTACTTATCTGGAAAATGGGGTGGTTGGACAATGTGCCCTTTTAAGTTCCTTCCAGTTCTAAAACTCCTGCTCCCAATCAGGATGCATGCTAGAGGCCTGAGTACTAGTTCTCTTTGTAGCAGAAGTTATGAATATTTTTCTTAAAAAAATTAATAAGGGTAAACTCCAAAGTAAAGCATGGTGTAAGAGAAAAGCAAAATAACAGATGGTGTGTGGACTCTACCAATCAAATTAATATTGATACAAAAAAAGCCCCTAAAAGTGCATTTGGAAGAATTAAAGTGTGAGAAGTGGTAGAGAAAGGGAAGAAATGTATGATATTCGAATCCTTTGGGAGAAGAAATGAAATATCATTGGGGAGAAACAAAGTGAAATAGATGATATTAAGAGATGGGGAATGAAATAATTAGAACATAAACCCACATGATGTTCTAGGGATTATGTGAAACAACTAGAATTCCTGAGATGAACCATTAGAGGATGGCCCAATGATGATGAGAAATTCTTGCATTTCATCAATCAGTAAGAGAGAAAATTAGTAATACAGAATTTACATGAGAGGAAATATGGAAACTAGGACTGTGAAGATATAACAGGGGGACATATGGTAAATGAGGAAGAAAAAAGATACAATTTTTTTTAAAATTGAACTTGGGACAGGGTTTGGTCTGCCTTATTTATCATCCAAGAGTCCTCGACTGGAATTCAGGAGATCTGGGTTCAGACCCTGCCTCCAGCTCATGGATAGCTGTGTGGACTTAAGAGTCATTTTATTTCTCTTTTTACCTAGTTTGTTTGCCTGTAAAATTACCTTCAAGGTTCTGTAAGTTCTGTCATCTTAATGTATGCTAAATTATCAAAGAATTTGAATTCTACCTGGTGAACTGCTAACCTGTTGGTCCCCCACCCAGCCCCTAATACTCATTCATCTGCTCTCATCTATCAATGTCTGGCTTCCCACTCACTGATGCATTGACTTCTGACTTACCAAGGGCTACCCTTTGTCCTGCCTTCTGGCTGAGGGAAAACCAAAGCCCTAAATCAAGTGTCCTTCTTGATTACTGGTTGTAGAGTCAAAAGACCTGAATTCAAATCTTTCCTCTGACATTTAGTACCTGTGTGATCTTGACCAAGTCACTGAACATCTCTGGGCCTCAGTTCCTTTATTTGTGAAATAAAGGGGTTGGACCAGAAGACTTCTGAAGGCCTTTCTAGATCTCAATCTAGAATCCTTTGTTTGCATGTATGATTCTTTGTGACCTGTCAAACCCAGGTTATTCAGTTCCTGTTGGTTTTTGGATCCATGTTGCCTTCTTTTGCCCTTTTCTAGCCCTACAGAAATGATGTTTTA
This sequence comes from Trichosurus vulpecula, assembly GCF_011100635.1. Lineage (NCBI taxonomy): Eukaryota > Metazoa > Chordata > Mammalia > Diprotodontia > Phalangeridae > Trichosurus > Trichosurus vulpecula. The sequence continues at coordinate 20,086,831 of NC_050580.1, read as the reverse complement.
ATTCTGCACAGTTGTCTAGGCTTCATTGCACCACCCTGCTCAGTAACAGGATGAAGCTTGGGCAGCTGCTCCAGACTGATGAATTCACCTCCTCTTTTTTTCATCATTGAGTACTTGGCATGTGATCTTTTTGAATGGTAAGAATAACCCCATAGCTGATTATGTGTCCATTTGAGTAATGAAGTGTAGGAAAAATCAATGGAGGTGGAACATGTTTCTTGACTGACTTTGCAATTTTAATTTTGTTTTTTGACTTATCTTAATTATTCAAAATGGTTGAATACCTAGTCTTCACAGCACAGCCCAAATTATATTGCTTTTGAATATGACACCCTGTCAAAAAGCAATGAGGTCATTAAGGTGAGGAAATTTTAACAAAAAAGAAAGAAAAAATGGAAAAAAAAGAAAACCATCATTACAGAGTAAGTGTGATATAGATAGTTAGGAGGAGAAAAATGATATATTAAGAAAGATGGACAGATGCAAAGATTGAATTCCAGGTTGAGAGCCTGCAACAAGTCAGTCCAGATTGAGTTATTAAAAATCAATCAGGTTAGCACAAATGCCATGCATGAATCTAAGCTAAGGAGATGGATCAGGAGGAGGTGACCGTATTAAAGGTTCAATCTGGTGGGAAGTTTAGAAATCAGGAATAGCAAAAGGAAAAAGACACCGACAAGTTTGATGAACAATTAAAACAAACAGAAGAAAAGTCACTGAATCACAATAAAACAGCTTTGGTTGCTGACAAAGCTAATTGTCTCACCCTTCGAGGCAATCTTATGAGATTGATGGCCCATCTTTCAGTAAGCATTTAGTAAGCATCTACCATGTGTCAGGTGTTATGCTATTTTCTAGGGATAAAGATACAATGAATGATATGTACCCTCCTCATGAGGTCGCAGCGGTGTCAACAAAGACTTAATGGAGAGTATAAATGCTTGTTGATTGAGCAGGAAAGCCAAGTCAGTTCCTGAATGGAACCAGGCAAAAGCTCTTAAGGAAAGGCTAGTGGGAATACTAGGCTTGAGTGCTGATATCTAGAGCACTTTTTTCCACATAATATGAGAAAAACAAATGTTGAACCGAACTATATTTAACTGAGCTGAATTGAATTAAAAATGTTCAGGAGATACTGCTGAAATCTCTCAATAGAGTTTGTCAAACAAAAGAGCACAACTCTTCTTCAAAGGAAATATTCCAATGGTTTCAAAAGTATCATTCTGAATAATAAGGAAAAATAAAACATTTCAGATATTGAAATACCCTCCCCAGAGTATTTACTCATGAAAATCTTTAGGTACGGTTAGGCACTTATGATAAGAATGCTGCAAAGGTATGTCCTTCTCTGGTCAATCTTCCCTAATGATGGAGAATCAATTTCTGCTTAGAATAGAGGAAGTGACACAACCTGACTTCCTCTTTCTTATATCTTGTGACTTGACTCTGAAGCTGGACAGTGTTTGATAATGGGACATGTATACACAACTGGAAGAACACAGAACTGTCCCAAGAACTCCTGATGGCCTTCAAGAAAGAGACAGCCTACAACAGCCCAGAAGGAAAACTCATCACGAGAGTCAAAAGCTTCCTGGAGTCTTTACCTAACTATTTTCTCCTCTATTCTTCTACCTAGGACTCATTGACTCTTGCAAAAGATGGTGCATCTTTATAGTGGTACGCAGCCACTGAATGCAATATAAAAGTAGTTTTAATATTGACTCTTCATCTAAAACAAATGTTCCGGAACATTGTTTTAACTACATTCATCCACACATTTTTTATTTCTCTAAAATTTTGCCACTTTTTCCAGCCTTTGGGGATGGCACCATGGGGTAGCTAAAAGAGTTCAGGATTTTAACAGAAGCATTGGTTTAGATAACCTCTCTGAGTCTTTGGGAGGGTCCTTTTCACTTTCTAATTATCAGTTTCCTCTTCTGTAAAATTGGGGAAATATCATCCATAGTACCTCTCACTTAGGGAAAGTCAAAACCTGTGGGGATTAAATGAGGTGATGGCTGGAAAGGGCTTTCTAAAACCTTGAAACAGTAGTTACTTGTCATATTTAAGATACCCCAATCTTCCTATATCCCATGGGGAAGGAGACAGTGGTCTTTATGTATATTATTGATGAAAACAACTGGTTGGTATCAGAGCATGTCTATTTTTCAGTCTTGATGTGGCTTGACACAGAATCACTGAATCTCAGTATTGGAAGGGCACTCAGAGGCCATCTGGTTTAATCTACATCAAACAAAAATGCTCTCTGAAATATACCCAAGTCATCAACCACTCTTTGCTTAAAGACCTCTGCTGATGATCACTCATTACTTTCTGAGGCACCCTATTCCACTTTGGGGCTAGATGCAATGATTAGAACTTGCTAATTATTAAGATTTTTCCCCTTAGATAAAAATTAATTTTGCCTTTTTGTAGTTTCTATTCATTGCTCTTAGCCCTACCCTTTAGAGTCGCACAGGAAAAAAAAGTCTGATAATAGCTGACATGTACATAACGGAAGGTGCTTTACAATCACTATCTCATTTCCTGGGCTGTGCTGGAACCAGCCCAAACAGGTTCACATGAGTCAGTCAACTATTAACTTTTCATTGTGAGCATTTATACCTTAGAGATCAGCAAATGCTAAAATCAGGATTTGATTAAAATTTTGTTGATTATCTAGATTTAAGAAAGTGATTAGAAACAGGGTTAAATGTAAGTAAACTTCAAAATGTGCCATATATAGATTTCTTTTTGACAGACCATTATTAAAAACTGTACCACCATCCTGCTGCATTTAATCCTCACAAATTGCTCTGCGTAGTAGGTGCTATCCTTCTCCTCACCTTAGAGTTGAGATATTGGACATTTAGAAAGATTAGTAATTTGCTCAGAGAAGCGCAGCTAGTAAGTATTGTGGAAGGATTTCAAACCCACGTCTTCCTGACACCAAGTCTAGTTTGAGAATCGTTCTACTGTACTGCTGACCACTTGTCATCACAGGAATTTAAGAATATATGCAAGTATTATGGAAAAGATGACATATTTTCTAGTCCCTGTCCCTGCATAACCTTGTTTAGTGATACCAGATTCAAATGTCAAATGACAGTAAATGGGCCAAAGTAATTTTCACTGACGCTTCAGGAGAAATTTTGTGTTAATAAGCTCATTTGGTTTTTTTTTTAAGATTCCACCTTCTGGTCTTGAGTCTGCATTTGTAGTAAGACCAGATCTTGCTGTGTGTCCCACAGAGATTTCTATTATGTTTTATCATTTCTTAAATTGGTGGTTCCCACCTGATGTTAACATTAAATTGTGTCTAAAATAGATTAGTATTTTATAAGAAAAACAGTCAAATGACATGGATATCCAGCATAAATGGTGTCATATGGGAAAATGGGAAAGAGTATCATTATATGTTGAAATTATAGAGATGTATCAAAAAGAGAGGAAGACTTGCATATTTCTTACAACAGAATGGTACCCATACACCAGTCACCAAAAGGATTGAAAAAAGGTAAAATAAGAAATTAGTTAGTAAAATACATCTTGCCCTGTTACACATGCATCCACATGGAAAGGCCATTAGTTCCTGGAAGAATATGGCTAAAGTAAAGGTATGGCCTTAGAACTTCAGTAAACTTATTTCAGATCAAATATGGTTATAAATCAAACCTCTGTTTGCTATGTCTTCTTGACATTTTCTATGCTGGTGGTAATGATATTGTGGTAATAAGGGAGATTTTAAATAACAATAAGATTTAGTTCTGTCATAGAACCACCTTCAGTGGTAGGGATACTGGCAGAAATTGGATGTTCCCATGATTGAATTAGGGATAGTTGGGTGGCTCAGTGGATAGAATGCTGTCCCTGGAGTCAGGAAGACTCATCTTCATGAGTTCAGATCCAACCTCAGATGCCTACTAGCTATGGGATTCTGGGCAAGTCCCTTAACCCTCAGTTCCTCATTGGTAAAATGACCTGGAGAAGGAAATGGCAAACCACTCCAACATCTTTGCCAAGAAAACCTTGAACGGGACCACGAAGAGTCAAACATGATGGAAATGGCTGAACAACATGACTGAATTGTGAGAGCGGGTCTGGCTAGTCTATAGGCAAATATCCTGAGGAACCAGCACTCACACCATGAGCTTCTGGTAGCCTTCTTGAAGAGGTATAGCAGTTAGGGCCATGCAAAACACTAGCAGAGGAGAAGAGACAAAAGCTCAGACTAGTGCTGCTGAATAGCCCAAGATTCTTGTCGCATTACAGCTTATTCACTTTGTGAAACACTGTACTCTGAATCTTGCAAAAGATGGACTGGTCTGATAATGGTACACCAGTGAGGGAGTAGCGGTGAGAAATTGCTGCTCTTTACATAAACCAGACATGGATATATGGACATCGTATAGGCCAAATAATATTTTTCTGACCCCATATCTTTAGTTAACAAGAAGTCAACCAAAGAATATAAATACATACTAGAAGATGGGTGGATTCTCTCTGTTTTTCTCTGCCTCTAATTTTCTCTTTGCATTTGCCTCTGTATCTCTGTGTCTATGTCTGTCTCTCCCTCTCAGTGTCCATATCCATTCCTTCCCTCCCTCTCCTTTTCCATCTATCTCCTTTCCCCTTTCTCCCCTCTCTCCCTTTTCCCTTTCTTCCTCCCTCCTTCTTCTTTCTGCCTCCCTCCCTCTCTTCCTCACTTGTTCCACCTTTCCTTTCCTTCTTTCCCTCTCTCCCTGTTTCCTTCCCTCTCTTCCTCACTTATTCTGCCTTTCCTTCCCCTCTCTCTCCCTCTCTGCCTCTTTCCCCCTTCCTATTGCCCCCCTCCTTTCCCTTCTTTTTTTGCAATCAGGAATGGGACCATAGAATCTATCCTGCCATCATGATGGAACTCTGGAAAAGGAGATGAGGATGGTAGCAAACAACTCAGCCCTTAATGTTCAACAGAAGGCTGAAACAATGTGAACAAGAGTGTCAAATGATAACAAATGACTTTCTAATGTGGAGGAAGGGGAAAAAAGTAGCTGAACAAGGACAAATGGCCAAGAGAACTGCGAACATATGTGATGGAGAGATAATGAGAACAATAATAGCCTGGAATAAAGTTGGTGAGGATGAATCAATGCACCTCCCTTGATCAGGGAAATCAGTTCTCATTCCTAAGCAGCTCAGCTAAAAACAGAGATAAATTAAAAGTGTGGGAATGACTGCTTGAATGCAGTTTGTCTTTGAGGTTTACCTGCCATCCTGCAAACGCCATTGAGAGCAACCAAATCTGAAATGGTTGGGAGGGCTTTTTAAAATATAGTACCTTTTTATACACACTTGGGATAATCTGAGTTTGAAAGAATCACTTCTGCTCTGACAATCGGCTTTTCGTTTCTTTGTTCGGGGTTTGGGGGCGGGAGAGCTGCATTATCACATTAAACCTCAAAGGTCAAAAATCTGTGAAATGCTGCATTAAAACGCAAAGAAGCTGAGACAGAACTTTTCACTTGCTTCATCTCAATATAAATTGCAGATCAAACAGTTATCTGGATCGACAATGGCCATCCAATTCGAGAAGAATTGTGTTCAATTTAACACAGAAAATGTCATGCTGTGTTATGCTGCGCCAGGCACATGGTTTTAATTTTCAGGTCCCCAACCTTTATTCTGGTTATTCTTATCTTCCACATGCTCCTTTTGACCTTCAGATGATCTGATTTTAAAAGGCAGTATGAAAGATTGAGGGGTTTGTTATAACTCCTCGTAGGCAGTGAGTGCTTTATTTGCTTATTCATGTATTTATTCCTGAATATATTTACTTTGTGGAGCAACAAAGGGAAATATCATTTTAAGCTGATTTATTGCAAACAGATGGTTCATCACTGGAGAAAATGTTTTCAGAAAGCTGGGTCATGGGATAGTTTTGAGAAAGGGGGCTTGAGAATTCACTTGCCATTTCAGAAACAAAGCTGTTAACAGAGATGTTTTGAACAGGCTAAACTTTGGGATCTTTGTCACAAATCTTGGAATAGGGACAATAAGACAAAGGTTGGAAAAATGTTTTTTCACAGAACTCTTCTTTTTTTTAAAAAAAACTGCTCTCTCTCTCTCTCTCTCTCTCTCTCTCTCTCTCTCTCTCTCTCATTCACTCTCCTCCTTCTGTCTCTTCCTCTGTCTTTTTCTGTCTGCCTGTCTCTTTCTCTCTCGTCCTCCTCCCTCCAATTCAGGAATGAATAGCCAAACTCTTCTATGCTTCATTGGGTTTGCGATTTCTCTAATGTGGACACCATTTCCACAGGGAGAGACTATAGGTCATTTTTGATTTCCCATCCTGTGTGCCTCTTCTTCATTCCCTTCCAAAAATCTACCTAGTGTACGGGAGGTCATGCTCTGAATTCCTTAATAGATATTCAAGCATCACTTGACCTGTTCATCTGTTATCCCTCAGTCTCGCTGTTTGACTGGCCCATCTCCTTTTCCAGTCTCATCAAAGAAATGTTATGTGAAAAAAATAATAAGATGGCATCATCATGAAACAAAAGTTCAAGACCACTGGCACCGAGCTACTTTTCCCTCCACTCCTGTAAGCCTCTTCTTTCCCTGGTGAGTTCTTCCTGCAACCTCATTTTGGGGAAGGGCCCAGGTGGGCCTTCACTCATTCTCTGGACCTCACTCTTATGTAACCACAGGAATCTCCACCAACTTCCCTATTCTTCAACTTCCCTTTTGTATATTGTCTTCCCTTATCATAACATGAGCTCTTTGAGAGCAGGGACTAGCTTTCTGCTAGTTTTTGTATCCCTAGTGCTTAGCAGACACGTAATAAGTGCTTAAGAAATGCTTGCTGACTTACTGACAAGAGCAAGGGGTACGGGATAGAAGCTTGTGTCAAGAGAAAGCGAAGAAGCCAAAGAAGATGCTCATGACCTGGGGAAAGGAAAACATATTGTGGTATAGGAGCATACTGTACTATTACTGTGCTGAAGAAAAAATAGTGTAATAAATCCAGAGAAGCCTGGGGAGACATATAAACTGATGCAAAGTGAAGGAAGTAGAATCAGGAAAATTATATACACAATGGCTATGACAAGGTAAATAGAAAGAAAAAAATAACTGACATTCATAGAATACTTACTGTATGCCTGACATTCTGTTAAGCACTTTCAAAATATTATCTCATTTGATCATCACAACAACTCTGGAGAGTAGGTACTGTTATTATCCTCATTTTATAGGTGAGGAAATGGAGGCCAACAGAGGTTAAGTGACTTACCTAAGGTCACAGAGCTGGTAAGAATAGGAGGCTGTATTTCAGCTTAACATTTTCCTGATTCTGAGCTAGGCATTCTATCTACTGAGCCGTCAGCTGTCCAAGAACACCTTCTCCACTAACAGAACAATAGAAACTGAATCTTGGCAAAGTATAATGACCAATTTGGGGTATGATGGGTATGAAACATTGTACATAACGTCAGACATTTCTAGGGCAGCAGTTGATAATTCTCCCCCCACCCTTTTTAATTCCTTTTTTTTAAAAAAGAGATTGTTCTCCAGATGGAATAAGGAGAGTAACATATTAAAAAAAGTAAGCGATGTCAAAAGAAAAGATATCACAAAAAAACGATTTAAAAATAGAAAGGAAAGAAATCCTTTAGCATGTTTGGTCTCCTTCTTTGTGATAAAGTTATAGAAGGATATAAACAAAAGTTTTTTTTTTAAGGTGGGTAGACCCAGGAGGTTCACAGTCTGTATCACTGGGGGGAAGTACTCACATCAATAGCACCATGGACCACTTGGAATATTTGAATGGATGTCCGAGAATACTTCTAACGTACACATCATCATTGGTACCATGTGGTAGCCTCCTTACACCCATTTTTTCTGACCTCATTTATAGTTCCTACCAACCTCAAATTTGAATGTACAAGATTAGGTCTGTTTCAATGATTAAATGCCTACTGTGAAGATTATCTCTGCAATTGACTTCACCAAAATATCAAGATCCATGAACAGCAGGAAAAGAAGAGTCAGTAGGGTTGAACATTAAATCAGAAAACTCTTCCTCAATTTTCCTTTGGCCATGAGGAAAACACTTCAATTGCACTTAAAAACAAACAAAAAGCCCCCAAAACTCTGCTTAAGGCATTATATTCACTGGAAAAAAATCCTGGTTCTAGAATCAAAGACTTTGGATCAATTCTTGACTCTTTACTTTATTTATTACCTGTATGTCCTTGGAAAAGTCATTGTATCCTTCCAGGCTTGCTTCCTTGTTGGTAAATGATAGGTTTGGACAAGATGGAGACCAAGAACCCACTAATTCTAATTAGATGATCTTATGATCTGAATTCCAATCCTGACTCTGCAGTTTACTAACTTTGTAATCTTGAGCAAGTAATAATTTCTTAGTGCTTACCTAGCATCTAGACTGATAAGTGGATAGAGTGCTGGGCCTGGAGTCAGGAAGACCTGAGCTGTGTGACCCTGGGCAAGTCACTCAACCTCTGTCTGCTACAGTTTCCTCAACTACGAGATGGATATTATAATAATAGCGCTTGCCTCAGAAGGATGTTGTGAGGACCAAATAAGGGAATACTTGCAAGCTTTGGCTAATCAAAATGAGTGGTCTAAATGACAAATCTTTCTACTAAAGCAATGATCTGGAGTATTGCTAGCCCTAAATATTTTTGTTGTTTTTTCAGGTTTGTTGATTTCTTATACTCCAATATCCTTTAATCTTCCAAGTCTGAGACCTATAACAATGATAACAAGAACTGGCCTTTTTATTGTATTTTAAGATTTATAAAGCATTTACATTCTATCTAATTTGGTCCTCATGACAGTGAGGTAGGTATTATTATTTTACCAATTTTGCAAGTGAGGAAACTGAGGCAACAGATGTTAAGTAATTTGCCCCATGTTCACAAGACAAAGAGTGTTTAAAGTGAGGTTTTGAACTCTGGTCTTCCTGACTCCAAATTCACTATCTACTGTCTAACCTAGCTGTCTCATGCCTTGGTCCCTGTTGCGCTGGGTCTCAGTTTCAAGGCCCTCTTATATCTGAGACATTATTACTACTTCTGCTACATTGACCATGTGCCTAGAATTGCTTGTTCTGGCATCGTCATGACTCACTGCTCCCTCTTGACTGCTGGCTTCTACAGATTGCCTAAGTCAATTCCCTCAAATAATTTCTATCCATAACATCCCATATTTGCCCTGGTTCTCTCACTCCTACCTTTTGTCACATCTCCCCAGTCTACCGGTGTGTGTGGGGTCACTGACCATTTTGCCCCTTTTGATTGCATGTTTCCTTTCTGGTCAGTAGCTCAAGCTCCCGTCTAAGGAAGATGGGTTTTATTTGCTGGGCTCTTAGTAGAGAAAGAAATCCAATTCATGCAACTAATTATGGTGACTTTTGGGCTTTAAATAATACCTTTTGCAGGAGGTCTTGTCCCATCCCTCAAGCTACTATTGCTTTGGCTTCTACAGTTACTTTCCTCTTTCTTCCTGTTGGTATTTTGCATACATCTAGTTATTTACATGCTCTCTCCCCCATCAGAAAGTAGGCTCACTGAGGACAGGGACTATTTTTTCTTTGTATCTCCAGGGTTTAGCACAATGATGGCACATAATAAGAATTTATTAAAAAAATGCTTCCCAATTGATTAACTACATGAAGATACAAAGAAAAGGCATAACATTTTATGAGAGATTTTGAGAATGGCAGTGAAAAATGTAGGCCTGAGAGTCTAAGTACTATCATGGAAGTCTCAGAAGAACACGCAGATGCATGTGAATCATTGGCACAGACTTCTACAGCTAAACATTTTTGATTCTCCTTAAGCTCCAGAGGAACAGGACCAAAGATGTTACTGTCTGCAAATGATGTCCTATAAGGCTCTGCTGGGGGCATTCCCATTAATCAGTAACTGCCCTTGTCTAAAAGCGGTAGGGTAGTATATATTAACTACCAAGGGATTTTCCAGTGCTCACGAACTAATTGGTTGCTTTCCAGGTTTCCCCAGGAGATATTACAGAATGGTTACTGCAAGTGTAAAAGATGTGAGAAAACTCATGTAGGGTACAATATTCTGAGCAACTCCAAAGCTGCGAACCTGCAGGGTTGAGCAGCTGTTTCCTCTTTGGCCTTGTATTCATTGACACAAGGGAAGTGGCTCTGTCTTCTGTGTTCTTAGGACAACAGGAGATGGAAATCCATGCCAAATTTTAAAGCTGTTTAGTTTTCATCTTGAAAAAAATTCATTGTATTTAACATTGTTTCCCAATAAACAAAAGGGCCAAAGGACAGATAAGGGAGAAGAAATGAATCATTGATTATAGGATATCTCTCAAAAATATTTTCCATTTTTTATTCATATTTCACATTTGGCTCCATCTAGAATGGACCTAAATAGAAGCACAGGGGGAAAAAGATCACATATTTATAGCAGAAAGGATCATTCAAAGTCATCTCTTCTACCCCTTACATTTTGATAGATGAATAGGTTAAGGACAACAGAGAATTAGTGAAGTGCCCAAGTACCTACAGGCCTTGAGTGGCAGAGCTGAAATTTAAATCCAGGTTCTCTGACTCTTTCTATTGTACTTGGTTGACTCAAAATCTGGGACTATTTACTGTATGGCAAGCTCATTATGAGTCAACAATGTAAAATGCCAACCCCTAAAGCCAATGAAATCTTGGTCTGCGTTTGTAAAGACCCATTGCCTATAGTGGAAGAGGTGGCAGTCCTAACATACTTGATTCTGACCAGACCACATATAGAGGACAGTCATGAGAGTTCCATTTTAGGAAGTACATTGCTGAAATTAGCATACCTGGAGGAAGAGGACAGCATTTAAACTGAGACATAGGAGGAGCATCAGAAATAGATGGAGATTTTTACCATGAAGACAAGGGGCAATATGTTGAGATTTGTGGAGCAAGATGACCACACCTGAAGGTGATGTGTTTAGGCAGAGGGAGAATTAAAAACTTAGCCCTTCAATCACCTAGGACTCTTCAGCTTCACCTCAGTGGGAACCTTAGGCGCATTCCCTGCAGGTGGGTTCTGTGATCCTAGTCTGCAACCCATGGGTTAAAAAAATATTTTCTTGAAACTAACTCACATGAGGAAAGCTGCACATGAGGAAAGCAATGCAAAGGTGGTTTGTGTGTCTTTTCCCCGACCATAAATCAAATAAGATGGACTTAAAATGACTTACCAATTGATTGCTACAGTGGTATTAACCAAAGCTGGCTTGTTTCCCTTCTTTTTATCCCTTTAGGCAAGGGACTAGTTGGCAATGCAGAACACTCTGAATGACAGATCTATGGGATGAGCCAACAAAAGAACCACGTAATCGCAATTTGTGTAGATGATATTTTACCGACCTGATGTCGCCTCATACACTTGATTCCCTTCTTTTGTGATATTGTACCCCAGGCTTCCTTCTTACAATTGGTTTATGGTCCAATTAATGGGATAATCTGGTTTGGAGCTAGAAGGAATTTATAAGAAAAAAGAACGTCAATTGAATTTCTATTTGCATTTCCCAGAGGCAGCCTGGTGTAGCTGGCAGAGTGCTGGACTTGGAAATAGGAAGATCTGAATTTGAATCACCTCCCAGCCACTGCCGTCCTGCTGGTCACTGATGCTCGCAACCTCATCCCAGTGTTAGCTATCAGATCCTCCCTCACATTCACCCCTCGTTATCTGAGCTGTTGTCAGATCTTGCTATATATTACCTCACAATATCTCCATAGAAGTTCCATTCTCTCCACTCATGTAGCCCCCACCCTGGTCTAAGCCCTCATCAGCTCACACTTGGACTGTTGCCATGTCTTTCTCAACAGTTTTCCTGCTTCATCTCTCCCCACTCCAATCTCTCCTCCATTCACCTGCACAAATGATTTTTTTTACTAAAGCATATCCATAACATCCAATATTTGCCCTGGTTCCCTCACTCCTAGCTTTTAGTCACATTACCCCAATGTACCAGTGTTTGCTTGCTATGTTCTCAGTCAGGAAGGAAATCCAACTGATGTCACTAATTATGGTGGCTTTTAGGATTTAAATAATACCTTTTGTAGGAGGTCTGTTGCTTTTGCCTCTATGATTACATTCCTTTTCCTCAGTTTGCGTCTTGCATGTATCTAGTTATTTACATCAGAATGTAAGCTCATTGAGGACAGGGACTATTTAATTTTTTGGTCTTACTATATCACCTCTACTCTAAAAGGAGTGGATATAGTGATTGCCTAGAACAGGTAGGGTTCAATGTGCCAAGCACAGTGCCTTACATTTAATTGAATTAAGATATTATTGTCCATTATAGTGATCTCTGCTGATGCCTTTTGCCTTTAAACTCTATGAAGGTAGGGACTATCTCAACTCTGTGTCTCCCCTAGTTCCTAGCTCAACTCTTTGCAGAAAGTAAGTTTGTCATCAGTGTTTCCTGAATTGAATTCAGATGGAACAAGTAATGTCTGCTTCTTCTGAAGATGGGACTGCAAACCCATCCTCTGAGACAGAAATCAGGCTTTTCTAGGGGTGTGTGTGTGTGTGTGTGTGTGTGTGTGTGTGTGTGTGTGTGTGTGAGGTGGGAACATTGGGGAACTAGGATATTCTCAGGAATATATCAATCAACTAAATGCAAGTTCAAAGAATGGACAATTTTATTATAATAGAGACCATATGGACTGAGTCCTCTGCATACTGTGCAGATCAAAGAATCAGAGATTTGACCATGGACAGAGACCAGAAACCAGAGATTGCAAATGGATCCCTGAGACAGGAGCATCCATTTATTCACTTAGGCTTATCAGGAAATCTCCTCATTCCCAGAAATGGCAACTGCAGAAAAACAGAATCAAAGTGGTGAAGGAGTTCCCAAGGGCAGAATAACATGGCCATAGAACAAGAGGGAACTACATGATTTAAATGATGGTAGAGGTGGGGGGGCATTACTGGAGTGGCAAGAGAAAGCAGACACGAGATTTGGCTTGGATAACAGTTGATTCCTAAATCTAACCTTTTAGAGATAAGAGAAGCAAACATATGTTTAAGTGCTAAAGGCATAGCAAGGGACTAAGCCATGGAAAAGAAGAGCAAATGTGGACCTTGCTATCTGTTAATGCTTTGACTTTGCAGGTCTGATGGGAAGGTGGGGGTTAACTCTCTAATATATTTAATTGCAAAATTCACTTTTTGAAGAAACTCCCAAACCTTAGAATGGCACCATAAGTTTTTTTTTTTCCTTTCTCAAAAAAGTGAAGAGAATAAAATAGGCAAAGTATACATCAGTGAATTTGACTTTAATTCCGTTCCTAGGAAGTAGACAACCAGGCTAGACTGTCTTCATTGAGGAAAAAATATTGACCCATAGACCACTTTGTTTTTTTCCCCCTTCTGGATATGATAGAGTTTAGAAGGGATAACCTTTGAGAATCCAAATTCTGTTGCAAGGACTTTAATTTTTGTCCAAATGGGGAGTACTGAGAGCAGGATAGCCAGCCTAATGCCTTCACTATCCTTCAAGTCCATGGCTTCTGAAGACCATTTAAAGGCATAATCATGGGGCAGTGGAAATAGCATCGGCCTTGGAGTCTGGAAGCTCTGGGTTTGACTCCTACTTCAGATATTTCCAAGCTGTGTGGTTGTGGATGATTCATCTATCTGTTTTTAGGCTTCAGGTCCCTCAGCTGTAAAACATGGATAATAATAGCACCTACTTTATAGGGTTGTGGAGAGGATCGAATGAGACAATCTCTATACAAAGCTCTTTGTCTCCCTGAAAGCATAATGAGAGTATCAGCATCAGAAGAAGAAGCATTTTTATCTCATCCTACATAACCCTGCCCAGATCACTTAACTTCTCAGTGCTCCAGATGACTCTCCAAGACCATGGGCTGTGGAGCAGGTGCTGAACTTTAGTGGTCCAAGGAGTTTTCCTCCTGGGAACTATCCTATGTCAATGAAATCCCAGGCTTAGACCCTGTCCCTGTTGCATTAATAACATACAGGGGTAAAAATAGGAAGAAATCTGGTTGTATTGCAAAACTCTGTTTTGCCCCAAATGCCATTCAATGACATTAATGAATTAGCCAAGAGACTATTGACCTTTTATTATATGGACAGATTGAAGAATTTTTATGATTTTCAGTTTAATTTCCACTCTCATCCAATCTGGGCAAAGACAAGTATTGCAAAAGGGAGATGGGGAAACGATTCTATGGTTAGTGAATTTGGCTAATATTGCTGTATATCCTTGGGCTGCAAAGAAAGAATGTTTGAATAAATTGTGATAAGTAACAGGTAGAAATAAACAAATTGCTTTTAAATCACCTCTCTCTCTCTCTCTCTCTCTCTCTCTCTCTCTCTCTCTCTCTCTGTCTGTCTCTTTCATCTCCCTCTCTTTTTTCACTTTCTGTCTGTCTCACCCTCCCATTTCTATTCTACCCCCCTCTCCCATTCTCATATTCTATCTTCTCTCCATTCCTTCCCCTCTCTTTCCCTCCCTCCCTCCCTCCCTTCCTTCCTTCCTTCCTTCCTTCCTTCCTTCCTTCCTTCCTTCCTTCCTTCCTTCCTTCCTTCCTTCCTTCCTTTCTTCCTTCCTTCTTCCTTCCTTCCTTCCTTCCTTCCTTCCTTCCTTCCTTCCTTCCTTCCTTCCTTCCTTCCTTCCTTCCTCTTTCTCCTACTTTCTCAATCTTTCTTTTGTCCTCATTTCTAGCTTTGCCTCTTAACTCCAACTTCTCTGTCCCCTCATTGCTTTTCTCTGTGTATCTTCATCTCTGCCTTTATTTTTGTCTGTACATCTCTGTAGTTTTCTCATTGTCTTTTCCTCCCAGTCTCTATTTCTCTTCTAAAACTATTTCTCCTTCAAAGTTTTCAAGTTCAGACGAACTTTTTCTTTATCTTAAGGAAAAATCACCACATCGCTTTGATTCCGGAATGTCAAAAAGTCTTCTTTTCCTTTTTTTATTATGAGGAACTTAGAAGAATCCTGCTAATTTTCAACAAATTTAAATCAGTTTATCATCAAGCTAGCATCCTCATTCCCCAGTGGGAGCTTTAATCATTTATAGTAGAGAATGTGCTGCACTACTGAACTTGTTTTATAATTTAGTGGAGCTCCCCTCACCAAATCACCAGCCAAAGTGTGTGATGAGTTCTCATTCCCGAATATTGTCTCTATTGAAAAGATGAAAGTGCTTGAAAGATGCCTATTATGTGGAAGCTCTCACGCCTGAGCACCTCTAATATTTTTATTTTATTGGCAGATACTGTAGATGTAGAGAGTGGCCCATCAGAAAGGGGCTGCTTTGGGAGAGATTGGGGTAGATTATTTATCACTTTATTACCTTTTATTTTCTCAACATGGTTTCAGATCCTCTTAAAACCTGATTTCACACCCCTATTCTGGATGGTAACTGCAGTAACTGTCCCTCAATAGATCAGGAAACAGGGTCAGAGAGATTTAAATGATATTCTCAAAGTCTCCCACAAAATGAGCTCCAGGCAGAGTGTTTAAAGGTTCATGCCCATGTATTCAGCCTTTGCCTTTGACCAGTAAGGTACGATATTTATTATGTTTGCCCCAGGAGATGAGACTACAGGAACAAAAGGAAAATGGTGGAGTGGAAAGAGAATGAGACTTGGGTCCAAGAACCCCTGGGTTTGAATCTCACCTTAGTCATTTATTAGCTGTGTGACTTTGGGCATCATCCTCAACCTCTCTGGGAGTCATTTTCCTCCTCTGTAAATGAGAGGGCTGATGACCTTGAAAGTCCTTTTCAGCTCTAAACATATGGGGTTAGAGTTGATGACCACACAGGTTACTTCTAGCTCTAAATTTATGATCCTCAAAATGAAATCAGAGGCATTTGGTGCAAACTGAAAACATGAGATCCCTGAGTGTGCATCTGCTTATCTTTATATAAATTGTTTTCTGATGACAAAGACCAAAATAGTTCATATTTAGAGAATATTTCAAAGTTTGCAAAGTGCTTCAGAACAGCCTAAGGAAAAGAATATTAGTCTTGGCACCCCAAGTCTGACATCTGGGTGATGCAGTGGATAGAATGTTGGGTAAAGATTCAGGAAGACCTGAGTTCAAACCTGGCCTCAGACACTTACTAGCTGTGTGACCCTGGGCAAGTCCATTAACCCTGTTTGCCTCAGTTTTCTCCTCTGAAAAATTAGCTGGAAAAGGAAATGGCAAACCACTCCAGTGTCTTTGCCAAGACAACTCCAAAAGGGATCACAAAGAGTCAGACATGATGAAAGAACAGCTAATAACAGTAACCCAAGTCCTAGATTCAAGTCCTAACCTGAACACTTGCTAGCTACGCAAATCCGGACAAATGATTTCACCTCTCTGATCATGTCTTCTCATATGTAACATGTTGTTTTTTAGTCATTTCAGTCTTGTCTGGCTCTTTGTGATCTCATGAATGGCTTGCCATTTCCTTTTCCAGCTCCTTTTTCAGATGAGGAAACTGAGGCAAACAGGGTTAAGTGACTTGCCCAGGGTTACACAGTTGGTAAGTGTCTGAGGCTGGATTTGAACTCAGGTCTTCCTGACTCTGGGCCCAGCACTCTATCTAGTGTACCACCTAGCCTCCCCATATGTGACAGGGATAAGAATAATGATGATATCACGTGTGTGCAATGTTTTATCTCATTTGGTCATTACAACAACCTTGTGAAGTAGGCGCGATTATTTCCCCCGTAACACTTACACTCCCCTCTTCACAGGGCTATGGAAGGAAGCAAATATGATTTGAATATAAAGTGCTTTGTAAGCATAAATAGCCATAAAGGCTGTGATTAATATTGGTTCCAGATGGATAATGTTCAAAAATTCTCCTTCATCTCAGGAGTAAGATGGTATATTGCAGGGACAAAATTTCATGTACTTTGTCAGTAGCTATGACGGTATTGTGCTTTTCCTTAACTTTTTAAAATACTTTGATGTGTAACCATAGTGCTAGATCCCATTGGTATGGGACTCATTCCTCCTTGGTGGAGATGAATGCCCTTCCCTGTAAGAGGGGTGGGGTGGACTTGGCAAGAGAACTGGGGAGCCTCGTTTTCTCTTCCGTCTTCAGAATGTCTTCAAGTTTCTTTTTGCCAATCGGCTCTTCTGGCTTTCAGCTTCAAGACTGAAGGTAGAAGATTCCAACCCCACTTCAGGTTGCTGAAGAAAAATATTCTGGGAAGATCTGAGAGGAGCCAGCAGTCTCCAGCAGGGCCCCTCCCTACGTTGCTACACTAGAAACTTCAGCGAGTTTCCCTTTAGATGAGACCTAGGATTCTTTTTCTTTGTTGAGCTGTTAACTCACCCTCAATTGAAGAACTCTTTCACCTTGCGTTGCCTGATATATTTTCTACCATGTATATATATATTATATATATATATACATTATATATAATATATATATATATATATATATATATATATATATATATATATTCTTTAATTTCTATTTTGCTACTGATTTGGTTAAAGGAGTTTCTTTACTCTTCACTCTGTGTGTTAATGGTGGAAGTGGTTTATGGCATGAACAGGGATATAAAGCTTGATCTGACACAGTGATCAAACATTTAACTGAATTCTATCATAGACTAGCCTAGATATTGTTAGCTCTAGACTAACAATATCTAATGGTGCAGGTAGAGACAATTCTTGCCAGGTACAAGGGAGCCAGGTGGCACGGCAGGAAGATCTGAGTTCAAATTCACCCTCAGATGCTAGTTGTGTGACCTGAGCAAATCACTTAACCTGTTTGTCTCAGTTTGCTCATCTATGAAACGGGGATAATAATAGCACCTACTTCCCAGGTGTGTAAGGATCAAGTGAGATAATAACTGCAAAGCACTTAACACAGTGTCTGGCACATAGTAGGTGATATATAGATGTTAGCTGGAATTATTATTACTGCCTTTCGCTGAGGAGAGCACAATGGCCTCCAGCCCCAGCTTCTTTCTTCCCCTCCTGGCAGGAGTGAAAATCTCCTTTCCAAAAGTGAGAGGAGAAGCGGCTAGAGATATCTATTCTATTCTCTTTAAAGCCACACAATGACACCCCTCTGCTACAGGTGTCTTGGCAGCATGCAGCATGTAGACTTCAGCGGAGCTCCCTCTGTATTTTTTTTTTGAAGAAGGTGCTGGGTGACATCATGGAAGAGACTTGAATGACAAATCTGGGAGGGGTAGCTAGCATGCTAGATTCTAATAAATGTGGAGCCCTTGACAAAGATTAGAGTGTTCTAGAAATATTACCTATCATTATTCTTAATCTTATATTATCAGGCTTCAGAAAATTTGAAAGAATTGGTATACTTCTAATATAATATAATTCAATAGGCTAAATATAAAGTTTTATTATTGTGTTTAAAAATAAACTTTACAAGTTCCGAAATAGGGGAAGCTGACTAAATAGCTATTTGAAAAAAATCAAGGATTTCAGTGGATTTCAAGTTCAAGATGAATGTAAGTATATTGTGGGAACAAAGAAAATGATTAATGGGATTTGGAGTTATACTGAGAGAGTCATAACTTCCAGGGTTAAGGAATACTACCATACTAATGACTGGTCTCATCCTATTTGGAGTTTTGTGTTAAGTCCTTGTGACCACGTTTAGGAAAGATGTTGATAAGCTGAAGAGTGTCCAGAGAAGGGCAAGCAGGATAATGAAGGGTCTTGAGCCTTGTCCTGGAAAATTTAGTTGGAAATCACTGAATTGTTTAGCTTAGGGAAAAAAAAAACTCAAGGTCAATATATGGTAGCTGTGTCCAAGTAGCTCTCCAGCTGTCCCGTGGAAGAAGGATGGAATTTACCCTGCTTGGCCCCAGAGGGCAGAGCAAAAAACAATGGATGGAATTTGAGAACATCAAGGAGAAAGAACACAATACTTCCTAACTATTAGAGCTATATAAAAGTTTGATGGGTTGTTTTGGAATGTAGTGGGTTCCTTCTCTTGACAGGTCTTAGAGCAGAGGCAAAGAATATTCCTTTTCTGCAATGTATTGGACTGGATGGCTTCAGAGGTGCTTTCAACTTGAAAATTCTCTGATTCTCGAGAATGAAAGACTTGGAGTGACAGAGACCTGGATTTGAGTCTTCTATCTGACAAACACTAGCTCTCTCACCAAATAATTTAACTTCTCTGTGCCCCAGGGATTGCTTTGAAAATATAGATTGGTGATGGATTGCTAATCTGATTCAGTCAGAGAAGGAAACTTCTATACCAGGAGGTTGTCACAGTGCTGAAACCACTGGTAGTTAATGAAGCGAACATGGCGGATACTCTGGGGTAGGAGGAAGGGGACAGATTCAGGAGAAGTGATTGAAATGTAAAAAATGCCAAGTGCATTAAGGAAACATTCATTTTAGCGAAATAAAGAACTGATAGTAGGTGACGTTACCCTTGAATTGCTTCTCTTTACTGCATTAGAGTTTCCAGAGTGCTGTATTCTCTTCACTGTGTTAGAAGCTAATAAAGGTCAAATGTCTCTCCAACTGGATCTATTAGAAATGACAAGGTGAGACAAGGCTTCAAGTCATTGGCTGTTTTGTGTTCATTACTCCCGGTACCCCCCTTCCCCCGCCCAACTCAATCCTACACAATGCAATCGTGCTCTACCATCTCACTCTATTGTGTTCTCTGAGGCTATGCCAATGGACCAGATGAGAAGCCCTGACTGGTCCTCCCAAGTGGTCAAGGTTTTGAGTAAGGGCCAAGTCTAGACTTTGTGGCCCTCATCAGTCTTCTCTCTGTTGATCATCTCCAATATCTTGTGTGTAACTTGTACATGGTTGTTTGTGTATGCTCTTTTCTATTAGATGATGAGCTCCTTGAGAACAGGGACTATTCTGTGCCTTTCTTTGTATCCTCAGATCTTATCCCAACTCCAGGCACTGAGCTGGTGCTTGGTAAATGTTTGTTTGTGGACTCTAAGACTAGCCTAGTTAAATTCAGAAACATCCATTTAGGTCATACAGCTAGTGAGTTTCTGAGGCTGGATTTGAACTCACATCTTCCTGACTCCAGGCCAGTGCACTGTGACACCTGGGAGACACACACTCACAAAATCAGGAATGCTGAATTATTGTTGCAGAATACCAGTCTGCTTTTTCTTTTTTTCCACAAAAGTTAGCACAGTGCCTGGCACATAAGAAGCATTTAATAGTTGGTTGATAAATTGATTACTTTTCTCTTCATATTGAGTATCCAATTCTATTTACCCATGGGCCTAACCATGTTGACTAGCAGTTCGCTACTCCCCTGGTCTTTAGACTGAACAGATTACTCAATGGAGCAATATTTTAGGACACTCCAAGACTGAAATAGTTTCTGAGTATTGATTTCAATTCATTTATGATAGAATGGGAGCATCTTGAAGGCAGAGGTTATTTCCTTCAGAACCCTAACACACATCACAATGTCTAATACATAACAGTGTCTTAATAACTATTTGGTGAATTATCACTTTCTTTTTATGGGCCAGAATGCTTTTAATCCTTAAGTTCTTGAAGCCAGCATGTTTTGGAGGCAGCAGATATAGCAACACTGATGGGCTAGTTTGGATAAACGAATTGAGGAAGAAAATAAATTCCATAATCTTACAGCATCCTTGTTCATATCAAAGTTACTCCTCACACTATCACCCTGGGAATCCTGACTCCAAATATTTCTCTCCTTTTTTTTCCTCTTATTCCAGAATGCCCTCAGTTAATTTTCTATCATCATCTTAATTAAAGAAAAGGTTGGGTTTGACTGCCTTCTCCTTGAGCACTGCAGACTCTGTCATGGGTCAGTGCTGAATGTATTGAAGATTAAAGTATTTTGCAAGACAGATGTGTTACAATTAAAATCAGTTTGCAAATCCCTAATTAAAATAAAGATTCAATTGGTTGCCCCTGGGAAAATGGAGCCCATCAAGGAGAAGTTCACTTCTGGCTATTACCAAATAGGCAGTTTATTTCAGTAGAAAATATCTTACTGTCAGTTTTTCCTTGTTGATAATTATGTTCTGTGTTTTTAATTGGGGCCCTGGTCATAGCCAAAGGGAGTTGGGAGTACTGTTAGGATTGGAGCTGGCCAGAGGCAAAAACTAGAAAGGAGACAGTTTGGCAAGTGGGCCTTCACCTCCCTTTTTTCTTCTCTTTAGTTATTTTTATGCTCTCTCTTTCTCTTCCACCCTTTTCTGACAGTCATTTTCATGCTTGTGTGTTTTGTTTGTCCTTTGTTCTTTAAGAGGGCCATAACATCAGGGAAATGATGATATGACTTGCAGTTGACTTTGATTTGAGTGAGGTAGGGCTGTGCAAGGTCACCGGACTCGCTTTCTCCTCCAGAGTCATTTGGGTCCAGTGGTCTGATATTCACCAGGATGACTGGAGATGGCCAAGGATGTATCCTATCAGACAAGAAAGAAGGATCTGAAGTAGTCAAAAGGGATCTAGTTTTGAAATTGGAGGATCTTGGACTGACCTCAGCTTTCCTTCCTTATGGCTTAGATAACCTTGGCCAAGTAAATCACTTGACCTTTCCTTGGTCTGGATAAAGGAGTTATTACTGAAAGATCACAATCTATCTTCCACTTGTCCATGTATATATAGTCACATTAGGCTCTTAGTGACAAGGTATGTCCCAGGAGCATCTCAATTTCAGAATTCCCCTTCTGTGGAGAGAGAATAGAGTTCGTAAATGGCACAAAATTGATAGCCTCAGCCCACCTGATCTAGTCTCTTATGGTGCAGTTACAAGAGGTGATTTGCATGGAGCGCTGGGGTCATAGAGAGAGCTGAAAAGACTTTTCTCCTACTATAATTCAGAGTGGATTGAACACAAAAGCATCAGCTAAAGCAGAAGAAAAGCAATTAAAAAGTCAGATTTAATCCTAAAGCTTTTTTTCCCCCTTAAATTGGCTCCTGAGTCTGAGACAAAAAAGAGCTGAGACAGGTCTTTGGGCTATGGGCTACAAGACCTAGGAAGGTTGTGCTAGACATCATGGAAAGACCTGAAGAGCAGTTGGAATTCAGTTGAGAAGCTAGCAAAGGAGTTCAGGAACATCAGAGAAAGCAACTTGCTACCTTCCTTACATGTAATTCAATTACATTCGGCATTCCATAGTCTTTTCCTTGATGATATGGAATCCCTATTTAGAGTAGCTAGGTGGTACAGTGAATAGGGCACTGTGCTAGAAACCAGGGACATTCCATTTTCCTGAGGTCAAATCTGACCTCAGATACTTACTAGCTGTGTGACCCTAGGCAAGTCACTTAACTCTGCTTGCCTCAGTTCCTCAACTGTAAAATGAGTTGGAGAAGGAAATGGCAAACCTCTTCAGTATCTTTGCCAATAAAACCCCAAATGGGGTCATGGAGAGTCTTAAATGACTGAAAAACAGCAACAAATTGGGACCTGTTCATTTTTGTAAAATATCATTTTTGAGAAAGAAATATGTTTTTGAATTCTTATTTACTTACTTCCATGTAACCCATGTGTTAATTGATGGCAGATGATCAGATTCAATCTTGGAGACATTAATATGCCTTACATTTTACTTTAATCTACAGAAATTTTGAAACATCCATATTTAGCTCATTTCTAGAACATTCAGGCTGGTGCATCATTAAGCAGCCCCACTTCCCATTATCAAGTAGAATACAGAATATTTATGTTAAAAGAAAATCTTGGTTCAGGCCTCACCCTGGTCATTTAAAAGCAAACTCAGGAAATAAGACAAATGGAATTTGTTGGCTCATCAAGGCATCAAGCAGTTGGGAATGGGACCTGCCACTGAATTCCAACTTTGAGCTGCTTTTAGAGACAGGAGGGAAACAATTTATATATAAGGGTAAAACAATCCTGATTGGTGGACTTTTCAATGAGGAAATGAGTTTAATGTCACCTCAGCTCCTTTCTACTACAGCATCAGTGGGAGATGAGATTAGCCCTAAAGAGATGGGAGCAGCCCTCAGGTGATGTCTGTAGTCTATAGGAGAAGAGATTAATCCTTCAGGGAATGGGCCTCTACTGCAGACTGTCTGGGCATAGTACCCAAAGGCTGGGTAAGGTAAAAAGATGGGAGTTACTCAGACTGATTCTGTCCCAATAACTGACTTTTTGAAAGTTTAATTAAGACAAGATTGAAAGAAGGGGCTAGTATCAATATCAATACCAAAACAATTGGGAAATCAGTAACACCAATCTTCTGGGTGAAGATTGCTCCCTCCTTTCTTACAGAATGGTTTCTTCTCAGGCACCAAACAATACTGACATGAACTGGGAAATCTCAAGGGAATTCCACACATCTGAGGGTATTTTCTGATAGGTAAAATGACAGGCGTAATTTTTATATAGCCATATTCCCAATTACTGTACCTGCTTACCCACATTCCAGCTCAATTGGTGCTGACCCTGGCTTGGTTCCTAAAATTGGCTTAATCCTCTCCAATCCAAGCCACCAAGCAATGTCCAGATTGCCTACTCCCCTCCCTCTTTAACACACCTTCATTTTAGCTGGCCATCCCCTCAAATTATTGTCCTAAATTTCTTCATGCATTCACTCCGTTTCCTCCATGCACTCAAAACCCTTAGTGGGGAGGGGTGGGGGTAGGACTGTCTGTAATTATGGTCTCTATTTCCTATATATTACTCTATATTTTACTACTCTATAGTAGTTATAGTCTCTATATTATCTTTCATTAACTTTTTAGTGCCTTGTGATCTGAGTTCCATCCCCCTCCCAACTAGAATGAAACTATTCTCTACAAGTTTAGAAATCACCTCTTAGTTAAAGAATTTATTATTATTGATCGACCGACTAGAGTTTGAAGGTATCTCCTGAAATAAAGAGGCCTAGTAAAGTTGTAAGAACTAGGGTCTTTTAACCAAGGCAAGGTCATTGCAATCTGGGTGATCTCACAGCACCAAAGTTGACAAGTGACCAAGGAGGGAAGAGCGAGGACAGGGTTAAGTGTATCTCAGTAGGGAGGGAGTCTCATGGGAGGCACAGCTTCAAGAAACTGTTATGGAAATTATTTTATATAACAACTGAAAGTCCATAGAGAAAGTTGGGGGGAGACTGTAAGTGGGAAACCAACAACGTTTGGTAAGAACAGCAGGCTTGAACTCTAGGTGCAGCAACTGGGAAACCAGTTAGGGCCTGCTCCCATCATGGGGTCAGAGTCAGGTAGCCCTTCTGATACCAGCATTCAATATCCTTTAAAAAAACAAACTTGTTTCATTAGACCTCTCTTAACACCTTTTAACGATTCTCAAGCAATCTGTAGCACAAGGTCCTCAGCTGCATTCAACAAAGGGAACTTAGAGATAATGAGTCTAACCTGCTCCCTTTGAGAAAAGGAAATTAAGGCTGGAGAGATTAAGTGACTTGGCCAAGGTCATACTGGTAATAAATCACAGATGCAGGATTTAATCCCAGGTTCTGATTCCAGAGACACTCTGCTGTTTTTACTTCAATTGCCATCCTTTTTGAGCTCTCTGTAATGTTTGACCCAAGAGACCACATTCTGTTTGGGAATGTTCTCTCTTCCCTTGCTTTTTGTAACACTGAGAACTCCTGGTTCCCCTCTCACATCTCAAAGTATCTCCGAGTATCTTTTCACGGAGAAGCATCTGGGTCTATCTCTGTCTGTTTCTGTGTGTGTCTCTCTCTAAGTCTCTCTCTGTCTCTGTCTCTCTGTCTTTGTCTCTCTCTGTCTTTCTCTCCTAGTGCTCTCTCCTGGGCTTTCTTTTCTTCTCCTTACACTTCCTCTTATATTTCCCATCAGTGCCCCCAAATTCACCTATCATCTCTATGAATGAGAATGCCACAACCCCAACTTTCATCTCTCTTTTTTGAGCTTCGGTCTTATATCACCAACTGCCTGCTGAATATCTCTACTTGAAGGTCCCATATGTGTCTAACACAACATGTCCAAAACAGAATGGGCCCCAAACTGCCCTTCTCTTAACTTTTGGATATCAGTTAAGGTCATTGCTATCTTCATCTCCACATCATCAAGGAAGGATGGCAGAAGCTTGGGGATACAGTAGACTGATGACTGGAGCTGGAGTCAGTAAGACTTGAGTTCGAACCCAGTCTTAAGCACTTACTAGCTATGTGACCTTGGGCAAATCACTTAACATCTTTCTGCCTTATTTGAAAAATGAGGCTAATAATAGCACCTTCATCCAAGGGCTACTGTGATGACAAAAATAATATTTGCAAAATGCCTTATAATCCTTAAAGTACTACAGATATGTGAGCTGTTGTTATGACTCATCATCATCTCTAAATCTCCCCTTCCTTGCACTTCCATATTCACTCAGCTGCCAAATCTTTTGGATTCTGTCTTCCTAGTATCTGTGACAATCAAGCCACTTTACTCACATAACCTCACCCCATTTCAGGCTCTTGTTACCTCCCTCCTAGACTTCTACCACTGGCATTTAAATAGTCTCCCACCTCTATTCTCTCCCTTTTCCAATCTGCCTGTCCAACAGCCAGGATGATTTTTTTAGATCTCAGGTTGGACATGCCACGTTTTTGTTTAAAAAGCTCTATAGGCTCTCCATGGGCTCTAGAATTGATATTAGGCTGTTTTGTTGGCATCTGAAGCTCCTCAAAATCTGGTTCCAAACACACACACACACACACACACACACACACACAGAGAGAGAGAGAGAGAGACAGAGACACAGAGAGAGACAGAGACAGAGAGAGACAGAGACACAGAGACACAGCAAGAGAGACACAGAGAAACAAAAAGACAGAAAGAGAGGGGGAGAGAGAGAGAGAGAGACAGAAAGAGATAGAGAGAGAGAGAACAATAGAGGGAGAGAGAGCAAGAGAAAGAGAGAGAGAGAAAGAGAGAGAGAGGAAGAATAAGAGAGAGAGACAGAGACCTTATATTCTAATATATTCTAATGCAGAAAGTCAACACAGAAAGAGAAGCATGAAGAGGGGTTGTAAAGACCCAATCTGGTACAATGATGCAGTTGAGTAGATAGAAAAGTCAGGAGGTTAATCTAGCTGGGAGTAAATCTACCTGTGGCCAAGAAGCTGCAGAGAATTGTGGTCTGAGGTGGGAAGTCACCAACTGGCAGAGTGAGCCTCAGGTTAGGGTTAGAGTCCTTTCCATGCTGAGAAGGTGCCAGTGAGGAAGTAGAGAAACCTGGAGAGTGAGATGAGCCAGGAGTGAAGTTAGTACAGCCAGGGACACCTCCTTACTATTCCTCCCAAGAAATGGTGTTTTAAGTTATGGAGACACCAATCTAGAGACTGGGCCTCAGGATGGAGGCTTCCAAAGTTATTTTCCATCATTCTCCCTTACATACTCTAACGTCTAGACAAACTAGTCTCCTCACTAGCTCCCAGGCATGATTCTCTAACCCCACCTCCCTGCCTTTGTGTATGTCCCCAGTGTCTTTGATGATGCCTTCCTTACCTGGGTCTTGGAATCCTGAGCTTGCTTCAAGGCTCTCTGAAGCTCCACCCCCTTCATGAGGCCTTTCCTCATCTCTGCATTTGTCGGGACTTTTCCCAATCTCTAATTCGTCTATGTTCACT
The DNA here is from genome assembly GCF_011100635.1 of Trichosurus vulpecula. Taxonomy (NCBI): domain Eukaryota; kingdom Metazoa; phylum Chordata; class Mammalia; order Diprotodontia; family Phalangeridae; genus Trichosurus; species Trichosurus vulpecula. Next base: position 20,060,246 of record NC_050580.1, on the reverse strand, counting down.
TGGCATAGATATTATATATGTCCAGCTAGGCAGAAGGCATAGAGAGGAAAAAGTAAAAAGCAATTCCTGTCCTCAGGAAACAGATTATATACATGGAGGACAATGGAGACAATGTGTATGTGTATGTACATGTTTGTGTATGTGTATGTGTATATGCATATATGTATATACACATATATTGTATACACACAGATACATACATATTCATGCATGCATAAACACACATGCAATACATACATATACATATATACATACACACACATACAAGCACACAGAGTGGGCAGAGTGCTGGGCTTGGGGTCAGGAAGATTCATCTTCCTGAGTTCAAATCTGACCTCAGACACTTACTAGCTATGTCACCCTGAGTAAGTCACTTAACCCTTTTCTGCCTCAGTTTCCTCATTTATTAATTGAGCTAGACAAGGAAAGGGCAAACCACAAACCCCAAGTGGGGGCACAAAGAGTTGGCCATGACTGAAATGACTGAACAACAAATCCATTAATACATACCGGCAGCGGGAGATCAGCAAAGACCTCATATTGAAGGTGATTTCTGAACTGAGCCTGGAGACGTACCTAGGCATCTGACTGATGCAGTACAGAGAAGCGCTGCACTTACAGTCTGGAAGTCTTGAGTTCGAAGGCTTCCTCAGACACTTACTACCCATGTGACTTTGGTAAAGTCACTTAAATGTTTTTAGCCTCAACTCTAAAAATGCAATAATAATAATAGTAACTGCCTTGAAGGGTTGTTCTGAAGATCCAAAGAAGTAACACATGTAAAGCACTTTGACATTTACCAAATGCAGTATAAATGCTAGCTATTCAGCAGAAAACTAGAAAGTCAGTGAGAGCAAAGGGAATAGAGAATGGAGGTCATAATAGTAGACAGATGTTTTCAGTAGGTGGTTGGCTGAGAAAAAGAGGAGAGATGTAGGAAATCAACTAGAGAGGATGGTAAGGTCCACTTTGGCCTTTTGTTTTCAAAGGATGTGGGAGATTTGTGTATATTCATAGGCAGTTGGGAAGGAACAAGCAGATAGGGAGAGTTCGAAGTCATCATCTCTCAGGTCCTTATAAATTCTTCCATGGCAACAAAAGCCTAGTGAATTAAATATTCAATTAACACTCATCAACTCCAACATATTACTTTTAGGAAGGTCCAACATAATCATGTAGAGATTTTTTTTATGTATTCTTTCTACTTTCTTCAGACTCTTGGGTAAATCATGGTGTTTTGCAGTCCTCTGTCAATGTTTGCTAAGTTCCCTAATTAGCTGTTAAAAGGGGAAAATTATAGTTATTCTCCAATTATTATTTGTCTTCATGGATGTCTACATTCATCCAACCCACTATCAAAAATGTCAATTTCCAAGTGGTCACAAAGGACAAATATTGGTTAATTCCCTGGAAAATTCCATTGAAATCTTTCTAGCCAAGAGTAAAAACAAACATAACTTGGAGATGTGTTTTCAATTGTGTGCCAACACTGGTAGGATAAAAGTTGAACCATTTAATCATTTGGGATACAATTTAGCATAATGTCTGAAATCTACACACATTTACATTGATTTCCATTTTAATTAGCCCCAGCTCTGAGACAGGATAGGATTGGAATCATTACAGAAATAACTCAGCATTACACTTTGCATTCCAGAGAGAGAGGTCTCCATTAAAAATTATAGACCATAGACTTGGAGGTTTGAGGGACCTTAGAGGTTATCTTGTCCAAATCCCAACTTTTTTAGAAGAGAAAAGTGAAACACAGAAACATTAAGGGATTTGCTTAAGGTCACATTGGTAGTAATAGGGGGAACCAGGATTTGAACAAAGGCCCCTTAAGTCCCAAGCAACTTATCTTTCTGATATATCATGGTTTCTTTTATCTGTACACAAATGAACAACTGCAAACCCCACATATGGTTGACAACCTCTTAGTGGATGATGAGAAGCTATGAAGGCATTTACTCTTTTCCATCTTCCTTTCTGTATTTCTTCAATGTAGTAAGAGTTCAGGGATTAGAATAAGTTAAGTTTGAAATTCGATAACTGTAATGTGGAGCAAGGTTAATGCTGTTTTGTCATTTTTGTAGTCATATCTGACTCTTCACAATCCCCTTTGGAGTTTGCTTGGCAAAGATACTGGAGTGGTTTTCCATTTCCTTCTCCAGCTCATTTTATAGAGGAAGAAATTGAGGCAAACAGGGTTAAGTGACTTGTCCAGGGTCACACAGCTAGTAAGTGTCAGAAGCCAAATTTTAACTCAGGAAGAGGTATTTTCCTGACTCCAGACTTGACAATCTATCCACTATGCCATTTATCTGGGAAAATTACTTACACCCTAAAATTATCAGTATACTCATTTCTCAAATGGGAATAATAAGTGTTGCTGAAAATAGTTAATGAACTTCTGTTGAGAAAAAATACTCTCTACAAAGTGTTATAGTTAAAGGAAATCAATCAAGGCAAATAGCAAAGAAATATTGAGTGAATGAAGTCCATTTTTGATACCTTCTCCACATTCCCAACCACTACCTGTAATAAATATGTGTAATTATATATTTATTATTTCAGAGGACATAACACTGCCAGTATCGACAATTTTCCTTGTAACCTATATTCACATTAGGTTTACATACCACACATTGTTAGAAATACTAAACTTGGTGATCTCAGGTTCTTTTCTGCTCTGAGAATCCATTATGCTATGGGTCAATGCATTTTACTGGTTTTCAATTCCAGTGCAGTAACTTTACACCTCTTGGTAGATGGTGCAGCCTGGACTAGGTAAACATGTAGTTGACAAAGGAAAACAAAGTTGAAATGAAAGTCTGGCACAAGACATTGAAAGGTAAGCAGGGCTAGCCAGCTTCTTTTTCACTTTCAAAGTAAACCATTATTTAAATCCAGATTGCAAGGAAGCAAATTAACTTCATAATATAGTCAATCCATCTCCAGCCCTCTATGATTACACTCACCATTCTCATAATTTTCAAAGAAAAGAAAGTATCTTCCTGCTCACAACTCCACTATGTATTATCTCTCCTATTAGAATGTAAGCTCATTGGAGTAAGGATTGTGTTTGCTTTTGTATTCATATAAAGTTTGGCACTTAGAATTTAATAAATATTTTTTCATTTTCTCATTCATTCATTTAAAAATAACCTTATGAGTTTCAAAGACAGAAACTTCATGTCTACTAAATTATTCCTTTAATGTCATCAGGTTGGAAGTGACACCTGTGTCTTCAGACAATCCCCATCCAGTTGAAATGCCTATAAGTATGAGATGGGTGACAGACTTTTATTTCAGTTCTCTTAAGACCCACATAGTGAAATTCAGAGAGGCTTATCCTCAACATAATCGAGAAATAACTTTTTTTGGCCATGGCAAGTCTTTAAGAAGATCTATTGAATTTAATGTCAATCAGAGACCAAGATTAGTCACACTGTAGACATCATAGAACTGTGGTATTTTAAAGTATGAACTCAATAACAACCTCATAAAGACAAACCAGCAAATTAACACATGGAATGGAGAATAAAATCATTCAGATAAAATCATCATAGACTCCTTTGATGAAGAATAGCTATCTGAAAAGTTAAAATCAGAAGATTAATATTGGATTTGCTCTTTGTCTGCTTCTGATCTGTATTCTTCTTACACACTGTTGTTTGATTTTCATTTACTTTCACATGGCTTTGGCTGATTTTTATTATTTTTAAAAGTATGCCATTTAGTGAGTTATGATAGTGAAAAATCTCTCCACTGAAATATTTTAATCAAATTAAAATACTGGTAGAAAACAAGTTTCTTGGCAAAAGAGGGAGATTTCTATCAATAAAATCAATTCCCTTCTGGTAGTGCAATGGAAAACGAGCTTTGAGATCAGAGTTTTAGAACCTAAATTAACCACATAGCTGTACCACTTATCTTATGCAATCACAGCCTCTCTGGAGTTCCTTTGTTTCCTCATCTATAAAGTGAAGACAAGGGGTTAAATGATCTCCTAGGTCCATTGGAACTCTGGCTTCTCCCTTCTTCAATATATTCTGCCTAGTTCTATGGGAGCAGCAATATATAATGGAGAAAACAAAATAAAACAAAACAAAACAGCATTGCCACTAAAGTCAGAGGAACAGGGTTCATATCCCATCTCTGATGCTTACATACTTGCCTGTGCAAATCAATAATGAATCAATCAACATTTATTAAGCACCTAGTATGTACTAAGATCTGTGCTTGACACTACAGACACAAAACCAAAAATAAAAATCCCTGCCCTCAAGGAATGTATATTCTATTGGGGAGACACTGTGTGCCAATATTGCTCTTTTCCAAAAATATCAATGTGATTTTGGGAGGGAGAGCACTAGCAGTTAGCATGGGGTGGGGTGCAGAAAGGTTCCATGTAGAACATGGTATCTGAGCTAAGTCTCAGGGGAAACTAAAAATCCTAAGAGGTAGAAGTGAAATGGGGTGCAACCCAGGCAGGGAGACAACCATTGTAAAAGCAAGGAAATGGGAAATGGGAAATGGCACGTCCAGTGTAGGACCAGGAAGTAGGCCAGTATGACTGGACTGTGAGGAGAGGTTAATTGAGTGTGAAGAGGAGAATGATACCCAAGGATATTGGACAGGGAGCAAGGAGCCATGTTGGGGAGTTCTGAATACCAGATAAAGGGATTTATATCTGATAGTGCTGGATACAGGCAGTCAACGGAGCATATTTGAGTGGGGTTTGAGGGTGGAGGTGCTTTTGGAATATTGCCCAGGATGATTGGACTACGGGGGGCAGCCATTGAAGACTACGTAGACATTCTCTACTGGCTTCCTGTTGAACAACATAGGAACTTTGGGGACCCAGTTTCTCTCTGTGAAGTGCCTCAGGGGTTGATACTCCATGATAATGAAAATGTTTCTAATTATCTACAATGTCAGAAGAACTGATGACTTCTGAATTTCTGAGCTGGAATTAGGTGCGAATACAAAAGAAGTGAACCCAGTCTCTTTTGCTCCAGTGCTTCCACTGTAGAGACAATTTTGAGTTGTTGAGTGGAGAAGGCAGGTGGCCACATTTCCCCACCTGTTTACCATGTGTCCATGAGCACCTAATGTCTCTTTGCCTTTGTGTGTATTCTTTCGTGATATTAAGTGAATAATGATTCTGATATGCGAGTGCTTAAGTGACCTAGTGAATTCAGCAGATTCAGAAGTCCTGTCAGAGACCTCCCTACTTCATAGAGGTGGTATCATATTTCACTGGTGCTAGAATCAGTAGCTCCAGGAGTGAGGAAATAACCAAGCACAACCTTGAGATGGACTTGCATAGGTGATGACGTTATGAACTTTGTAAAGACCGGAGAGATTGCATGATCATGGCCAAGTGTCCTAGCCCAATAGCAGGTGAGTCCAGCCATGAAGCAGTGCAGCACCTAAGTGACTTGCTTGACCCAGACTGACAATGGATTGACCATCCAGTTGAGAAACAACACCTGTATTATGAAGGCAGAATTTATGATTTCAAAGAGAATCATATATATGTCTGAAAGGTTTGGAACTGCAGGATGTAAGGAATTCTCTAAGTAGGAGGCAGAAGAATCAAAGCATGTATTTAAGTTCCAAAGTAACAGACCCATGAACCAGCATCCCCATTTTGATATTTTGATCAAAAACTTCCAGGCCCAATAAGTCTGCCTCACAAGAGTAATCAGGAGGCCACAGAGAAGCATGATGGTATAAAGCAAAATCATATACATGCTTCCCCTCTATGGTAAAAAGATTACCCACTGGCCTCAAGTCCTTGCTCAGCACTCCTTGGTCCACATGTGGTTCAGCTCTGCTATCAGAAGCTCCTGCTTCAGATTCAGCTGTAGCTGTCTCTGGCTCCAACGGAAGCTGTTTTTAACAATCCTGCTGGCAGCTTCTGTGGGGGTGTAAGATCCACTCACAGCTTCTGCCGGCACGCCGGGAAAGCACAGGTTCTTTCGATCTGCTTAAGCAAGGGAAGCAAGGTGAAGGGGTTGACAAGCTTACTTTAATCCAACATAGGCCCTCCCTGGAGTTAGCCCTACCCTACCAAGGTTCCACACCTAACAGGGCTCTGGGCCTGGGGCCCAGCACCCAGCAAGGTTCAATGAGATAAACTGAGTCACTCAAAGAAAACAAAGGCCATTCTGATTACAACACCCTATAAAGAGAATGTCTAAATAAACTACCCATATTGCAGAGACGCTATGCCTTGCTAGAAATTATCCTTGCCAAGTAGTGGAGCAGCTTATCCATTACTGATGTCATACCCCACAGCAAACTTCATCAGGCCTCCACACAGGAATAAAAGGACCTCCAGAGTCAGTAGTTGGGAGTTAACCTCCTTGTCACATGTGTTCTTTATACAGGACCCTCACTATTATAATATTTCATGTTTCAACCTAGTTTTCCAAGAAACCTTGTGTATGAAAAGGGAGAGTGAACCACCAGGTTGGGGGATGGTTTTTTTTTTTTTACCAAATGTTATTGAACTAAATTCTCAAGAAATTTCTCTACAGCAAGCTAATTAATATCTATTAAATAACTATTAATGTAGCACACTGCTAGGGGCTCAAGAAATATAGTACTAGAAAGCCTACCTCCTCATACTTTCTCCCAGACAGTAGTAGGCAGAATCTCAAGAATTTAATTCAAGTGAAAATTTGTGAGTAGTCTCCTTAGAGGAAATCATATAGGAAAATCATATTGGTGGTTGTGTGGAGGATGAATCAGAGCAGTGGAGGAGCTTAACATAGGAAAACCACTGAGAAAGCTATAGCAGCAGTTCAGATAAGTGATAGAAGCTTGATCCAGGATGATGGATGGATGAGTAAAGATAAGTTGATAGATGTGAGAAGTATTACAGAGGTTAAAAAGGATGAGATTAGAAAACTGGGATAAGAATGTGGAGTTAAGGATGACACTATGGTTTTGAGTTTAGGGGACTGGAAGGATGGCAGTGCCCTCAGAAGAAATAGTTAAGTCTGGAATACATGTGGGTTTGAGGGGAAAGGCAGTTAATTCTGTTTTGGACATGTTGGATTTGGGATCTATTTCAAAAAGTCTCCTACAGTGTTGGTAATGTAGAAATTGGGCTCAGGAGAGAAAAACTGAGGTTGGATATACAGATTAGAGAAAATAATTGAATCCATGAGAGCTGATGAGGCCATCAAGGTAGAGATTACAGAGAGAAAACAGAATTGGACTAGGGCAGAGTCTTGGACTATACACACAATTCAGGGACTCAATATAGACATAATCTTGCAAATGTTTCAAGAATTTATTTTCATCATAAGTAAAATGATGGAGTTTGACTATATGGCTTTTGAGTTCCTTTTTAGCTTTAGATGTATGACCCAACATGATCTATGGACTATGTCATTTCCTTGCTCTAAAAAGTCCAAAGTCCCTGTTGCTTTTATGATAAAATATAAATTTCTCAGCCATTTTAATTTCTTCGCAATCTGACTCCAGCCTTCCTTTCCAAGTTCCCACTGTTTGCTAAGCACTTTTAGACCTTGGGAACACAAATATAAAGAATGAAACAGATCATACCCTCCAGAGGCTTACATTCTGTCTTCCTCTTCCTACCCTGAGAGGTATAGTACAGGTTACTCCCCTCCATACTGCACCCTCCACAATCCAATTATCCAGGCCTAATTGCTGTTTCTCCCCCACTATGCTCCACCTCCTGTCTTCATGCCATTGTATTGGCTATCTCCATATCTGGAACTCTTTTTCCTCGTCATTGCCTCTTAGAACCCCTGGTTTCCTCCAAGATCCAACTCAAGAGTAACCTTCTACACAAACCTTTTCTCAGTCCTCCTAGCTGCTATTGTGTTTCCCTCTAAAGCTGCTTTCCATTTGCTCTATAAGTACACTGCATCTGCGTGAAGATGTCTATGCACATGATGCCTCCCTCGTTAGAAAGACAAGACAGTTTTGTGTTTTCCTCATATCTCCTGGGTCAGCTTTCTACCACTCTAAGTTTCAGAATAGTAGAACTGAATTGAATAGAGGAAGGTCTTCCTTAAGAACTTCCCACACCAAAGAAATCACACATCCAGCTCTGATCTTTGTCCTTTTATATCTGGTGTTAAATGCAGTGCCTGGTACGTAGTCAACACTTTCTAATGCTCGTGGATGCTCTGGGGAGCTAACATGTTCATATAGAAGTATATAGAAAATAAATACAGAATGAAAACAAGTTAATTTACAGAGACAGAGCATTAGCAGTTGGGGTCAGGAAAGATTTCTTATAGAAGGTAAAGCTTGAACTGAGTTTTGAAAGAAACAAGAAATGCTAAGACACGGGAATGAGGAGGGAGGGCCTTCTAGGATTTCTAGTTCAAGAACATTTGGTAAAAAAAAACCCAAAACAAAAAAAACCCTACCTGGTGGTTCACTCTCCCTGTTCTTCTAGGACAACCAGTGCAAAGGCATTGAGTTGAGGGGTATAGTGCTGTTTATGAGGAACTGTATCAGTAAGGCAAGATTCATGACCTTGAAGATGACCATGAACATGCCTGTGTAGTTTGGAATCACGAAGTATAAGAGATTCTCTAGGTAGAAGACAGAGGAAGTATAACATTTATTTAGACACCAGAGGATCAAATCTCAGAACCAGTAATTCCAATTTGATATAGCAGTAAGTGTATTCCAAAATAAGTAAGTCCACCTCAATGTAATGACAAGGAAATTACACAGTATTACGGCAAGGAACCAAGTCATCCTGCAACCTTCCCCACCCCCCTGGGGCCTTCCCATAAACACTCATGAATCCCAACTGTCTGCCTGCCTGTGTCCTTTCCCCCCTCAGTTTTCTGGTCTCCACAGCTCCCTGGTTTCCACTCTCCACTCTGCGTTTTCTCTGCACTCTGTCTGCAGCTCTCTCTCATCTCTCCTCAGCTCTCTGAGTTCTGTAGCTTGCTAGTCTGCAGATTATCATCTCGGTCACCTCAGAGTTCTTACTTCTTCTCCTTGGGCTGACTTCTGAATTCTGACTTTACAATGGCTACCTTCTGAGTATGTGTGTGTGTGCATATATATATATATATATATATATATATATATATATATATATATATATATATATATATACACACATATATATGTATATATATATACATTATATGTGTATACACACACACACACACACACACACACACATACACACATACACACACTCTCTTTTTAGGGCCTGAGGGCTTCATGCCCAATCAGTGAAAGGGTTTAGGCCTGGGACTTAGTAATAAGTAAAGGGAGTAGGCCTGCCTACAACAAACATCTAATCAGGCCTCCCTTAACTGGCCCAACCTGAGGCCTATTGAATGGGTGGGAAAGATCTTTAACCACCGATTGGCATCACAGGAACAAAAATGTCAGTTTGGCTAGACTATAGAGTGTAACAATCACATCAGAGAATATCCAATATATCTAACAAATAACATACTAACTTAGCTGGAATCAGATAACTCTTTTCACTAGACCATGTTCTAAGATCCTAGATAACAGATTTAAATCTTGAAATGACCTTGGATATGATCTATTGCAACCTGTTTTCTAACTTAGAAGAAATATTGTCTAGTGAAAAGAGTTCAAGACTTGGAGATAGGAAACCCAGGCCTGATTGCCAGCATTTAAAATTATTAGTAGTTTGACCAAGGACATGCTGTTTCATGTACATGGATCTCAGTTTATGTATCTGTGAAATGGAGACAATATTACCTATACCATCTTCCTCACAGGACAGTGGTGAAGAAAATTCCCTCCCCTTTCTTGTAATCTATAAACCATTCTATAAATAAAAGATATTGGGTATCTTTTGAAGTTGAGAGGCTAGTCTGTCTTGGGTATGATATCCATCATACTGTTAATATGACAATATGAGTGTTCCTAACTTTTAGGAATCTACTATATACATCAGAAGCATGGTACCTTGGTAAATGCATTGAATTGGAAACATAGGTGCTTTGAAGACTAAGGCCAAGTTATTTATCCTCTCTGAATCTCAGTTTTTCACCTGCAAGAACAAGAGTACTCCATATAGAGTAAGCTTTGTTGTTGTTCATTGTTCATTTTGGAGTAGTCCAATGACATTATGGGAATGGTATCTTGACATGCATGTAAATTGGATTTAAGTGAGGCAGAGTTGTACAAAGTCATTGCCCTCACTCTCTCTTCTTGAGTCATTGAAATCCAATGGAAGGACAAAAGTCAAGGTGACTGGTAATGGCCCAGGATGCAGTGGACAACCATGGCATCTTCAATGGGTGACCAGGATCTAAGCATTTCACAGTGCCTGCTTCAGCTGCCTTCATGACTATTGGGACAAGTTGTTCTTATCTGCCCATTCCATTGAAGAAAGTCTTCATGTGCTTGGGGCAGACATCCCCATAACTGACTGATGGGTTCGAGGTCTGTCAATTACCTTCAACCTGGTGTAGCATGTCTCATTGAGAGGGTTTACCAGGTGTGGCTGCTGCACATGCTACAGCTTCTTGGAGCTACAGGTGAGAGTTGGGTGGCACCAAAGCTGGAAGAGCAGCCCTGAGAAGGTGCTGGCAAGCCCTCACACCAGAGGTACTACACCTCCCTGAACACCCCATATACATCATATATTTAAAGTGTATGCTTTGCAGGGTAATTATGAGGTTCATTGCAAATATTGCTATAAGTGTGCAGTTCTTAATATTAAATAAAACAATATGGCACAGTGCATATGGTACAGTGCAGGGAGTACTGAATTTGGTTTCAGGGGACCTGAGTTGGAATTATGCCTCTGCCAATTATATTTGTCTGTCCTTGCTTGTAAAAAATAACACTTGCTGTGGAATCGATGGGTCTAGTTCAAATCCTGCCTCAGATATTTATTACCATTGCAACCTGGGAAAAATCTTTTCCCATCTCTGGGTCCTATGAGGCTCATCTGTAAAATGAAGCAGTTGGACTAAATGGCCTCTGAGGGCCCCTTTAGTTCTAGATTGATGACCTACAATAAGAGTAGTTCTCATTCATAAAGGGCTTCAGGTTTACAAAGTGACTTCCCAATACTGGATTTTGTCCTCACAACAATCTTGGGGTATGGGTGCTATTACATCAGCCCCATTTTACAGAAGAGGAAACTTAAGCAAATAGAAGTTGAATGACTGGTTCATGGTCATGCATCTATGAGTCAGGCTGGATTTGAATTCTGATCTTCCTGATTCCAGGTCTAGTACCATATCCACCATACCACCTAGAAATTCCCATTTAACTTTAGCATTCATCTCTGTTCATCAGTTCATTTCAATTGACATTTAATAAGCCACCACCATGTGCCAAGTACCAGATAAGTGTCTTGGCAAAGCAAGACAAAAAGATAAGCAGTCCCTGGCCTCAAGGAGCATGCATTCTACTGGGATTACATATTATTTATACAAAAAGCACACATAGCACAAAATAAATTTAAAGTAACCTTTTTGGGAGCGTCACTGGGGAATCAGTACATTCCTCTTGTAAAGGTTGAACCTTGGGGTAATCTCAAAGGACCTAGTGATTCTAAGAGGCAGAGATTCTAGCTATAAGTGACAACATGCAAAAAGGCACGTGGAGAGAAGATGGAATTTCTTGTACAAAGAAACACATGTGGACCTCTTTGGCTGACTTGTAAACTCCATAACTGCAGAATAATGTGTGATCACATTGAAAAATTAGGGTGAGTTCTTCTGGTGAAGGGATATAAATTAAAAAAGGAGGGAGTTCGAATTTTATTCTGGAATTACTAGTGAGTCGTAGAAACTTCTTAAGTAGATGGGGTGAAATGATGAGGTTGGTGATTTCAGAGTACCAAATTGGTGGTTGTGAGGAAGATGGGAGCAGGACACTAGATCTAAGGGGACAAACCAGGAGGCTTTTGTTATGGTCTATATGAGAGATGTTAAGGAATTGGATTAGGGTGGCTGTGACATAGATGGAGAGAAGGAAACAGATAGAAGAGATGTCATGGGGATAAGATCGACAAGACCTGGAGACAGATTCAATTTGGGAGAGTAACAGAATGAGCAGTTGAAGATGAAGATAAGTGGGGCAATGAACCTGACTGACTAGAAGAAGCCACCAATGGAGACTGACGGACTGTTTCCCCCTTCTCCATAATGGATAGACGCATTCCCTTGTCATTCTGTGTGGTAAGGCTAAAGGGATTATATCTAATGAGTAACTCCTTTTAAGCATAACATTTTTGAGGTCTGTATGCTTTCATTTCTCAAAGGAGAATAAGATGAAACCTTCCTCCAGTTTTTCATTAGCAAGAAAGATGATCATGGCCTGAGGACCTTCTTTCCCGTTGGTCTTGAGAGGCCAAAGCCAACCTCCCACCTCTAGGGGAGACAGAAGAAAATAATTTTACAAGGATTGCTTCTATATCTCTGTGATGTCTCCATAAGGGAGGTACCCACTGGCATTAATTACACATTAGCATAGAAATCCAAAAATCCAAGAAATCCCAAAGCTACTTTTTCCTATTCTCTCTTCTCCTGCTGTCCTTTCTTTTCGGTGTGGATGAGGGCAGAGGTGTTTTTTTGGAGCCAGACCAAATGCAAGATAGCAAAATGATAGACTCCAAATCATCTATCTCCCTCTCCCCTCCTCCAACCACTTCGGAAATATCTGCATTTGCTTATGAATTCCCCTGCATGGCCACGCTCTTATTGGACTTCCTTTGCGCTGATGACATTTTTCTTTACAGATGACTGATGATTACAGCATTAATTGAAGTATCAACGGCTGATTTTCATTGAGCTTTAGCATGATTTAATGGGAACAATTTCTCTTAGTACAAAGAACACAAATGCTTTTGCAAGAAGGTGAAAATTAGAGGTACTGAAAAATCTATTCAGGCTGGTGTTGCTAGAGGGCAAACTTTTTAGCTGACAACTCTGAGTTATACAGATAAAGTTTCCCAGAGCATCCACAGTAGGAATTAATGCGATTCCTGTTGCTTCTGCAGTGAGGGGTCCCTCCTCTCCCTGGGAGGCACAGGTCCTTATCCTGTGAGTGGCAGCCAGAGCACATGTTCCCCTCATTCTCTTTGGATCTCTTCAGTGGCCTAGGGCAATTAGAGTAATCAGGCCCAACTGCCCCAGAAGAATATAGAAGGAAAGAGGCAAAATATCTTCAAATGTAAAAAGTATCCCTGGAAGACAGCCCCCGGGGCTGAAGGACAGAGTAGGAAGACATTTATGAGCTCTTAATGAACCAAATTCCATAGAGTGTAGGCTGAGCAATATTTTCTTTTTTTACATAGCCTCTGGCATATACTAAGGGGTGCTTAGTAAATGCTTATTGACTTGAGTTTAAAATGAACACCTGTTTGAGTGAAAACAAAAGAGAGAAAAAAAACAAAAGAAAAAAAAAGGAGAGCAAACTGTATAACATTCCTGGGGAAGAGGAGACCCTCAGCAACCATATTACCCCTTTTCTACACCTCACAAAACCAGAGGCTGTAGATCATAAAGCCAGGGAGTAGACCCACAGATTCAAACACAAGAAACTTGAGACAGAGCCCCCTGATCCTCAGAAACAGAGATCCACTTTAGAAGCCAGGAGGAAAAAAAAAACACCATGAAAAAACATGCTAAGAAGCCAAAGATGATTGATTCGTATTATGGAGACAGGGAAGACCAAAATACCAATTCAGAAGAGGACAGCATGAACACTATACCCACATATGAAACCTCAAAAGGGAAAGTGACCTGGTCTCCAGACCAAAAAGCACTTCTGGAAGAACTCAAGGAGGACTTTACAAAACAAATTAGGGGGGTAAAAGAAAAAATGGAAAAAAATTCAGCAAGGAAAACAAATCCTTAAAAGGTAAAATCAGGGAATTGGTTAAGGAAAATCAGAATATAAATGGAGAAAATGTGTCACTGAAAATAAAATCAACCAAATGGAAAAGGAGATAGAGAAGACAAAGGAAGAAAACAAAACATTAAAAATTAGAATTGGACAAGTAGAAGCTAATGACTCTATGAGACATCAAGAATCAGTCAAAGGAAATCTAAAGAATGAAAAAATAGAAGAAAATATGAAATATCTGATAAGACTTATGATTTTTAATACTTTATTGGTCCGTAAATCATATATGAATCCTTCATTGCAAGAGTGAGCACCTGATTAAAATTAGTACCTTAAAAATCACCTAGCACTTTGCAATTACCCAATGTGGTGGTATGGATTGGATGCTGAATTTGGGATCAAAGTGTGGGTGTTAAAGACGTAGCTCAGTCATTACCAGGGAACCATCCAGGACTTGTGAAGCGACTGGGTTAGGGTAAAACCTGTGAACATTGCATGTTTTTATTTGTTATGAAACCAATGATTCATGGAGGGATGGATTCAGTGACCATATTTGTAACAATAGTATCATGCTGAACACTGGATTTGGAATTAAGAGATCTGGGTTCAGATCCCACCTTTGATGGTACCCAGTTTAGGCAATCCTCTTAACCTTGTTTATTCTGTTTCTTCATCCACTGCACAGACTGTTATAAGCATTGGATGAGATAATGTATATGAGGCACTTTGTACATGTTAAACATTAATTATGATTTTGCTGAGCAACTCCATCAACAACATTACATGTGAATGGAAGCTCCTTGAGGTCAGGGCCTGTTTCATTTTCATACACTCAAGCCTACCAAAGCGCCTAGAATAAAGCAAGCTATTAATAAATGAGTGTTAATTGCTTGACCAGTAAAGATTTTTTTCATGTACACATAAATAAAAAATATATATATGTATACTTGCACATGTCTATACATGCATGCATGCACACATACACAAATACATATATACGAACATACATATGATTTGCACTTCACTTCACCACCAGTAAGGGCCCTGAATAGCTATCCTTTATCCTCCACACTTCTCTACTATGAGTAAGACTTCTTTCTCCAATTGGTGAGTTCTTCCAAGGAATCTCCATTTTGAGGAAGAGCCTACATCAACCATCTCATTCTCTTGACTTCAGTACTATACTTCTCTACTATGATCCTGTGTAGATATCTTTTTTTTAACCCCTCCTACCTTCCTACTTTTATTCTTCTTTTCATTTGTTGCCTTTTCTCATTAGAATGGAAACTTCTTGAGGGCAGTGACTGTCTTACTTTTTGATTGTATTTATATCTTTAATAGTTAACATAGTGCCTACTGTATTAAGTGCTTTAAAAAACTTAGCTTGTGGTTTCACACACATACATGTATGGATGGATAAATGGGTGTATGTATTACAATGCACACAAACACATGTATACTAGTGCACAGATGTGTGCACACACACACACATATATGTATATATATATACACATATATGCATACATACACACATAACACTATCCTATATACCAAGGAAAATATACTATATATGTACACATATATGGACAATCATCCATATATGGACATCATGCATGTTCATATACATGCACATATATGACAATTTTTCCATTGTACTGTTGTTTTCATAGCTCACCAAACACCAAAATGAAGCAGTAGGTTTCACTGCAACCAATTCTCAGTGAATAATTAAAAATTATCTCTTTCAATTAATTATTAAAGTTTAATTTGTGTTTCTATGCAGGGGTTGAAATGTGAGTGTGAAATTCTAACCTTAATCTCTATTTGGTGGGTCTTTTTGTAAAAAGCTGGTTCATTTTGTTCATTCTGAAATATTTCTCCAGGGAAAACTTGATGAAGTTTCAGGAAATATTGAATGTGCCACTCACACTTTTGAAAATTTGCAATTTCCTTCCTATTTTGCTTTCCTTGGGATGATTGCTATGCAGAAGCTACTACAATAGACAAAACTTACATAATTTTTTCTTCACCTTGACTGTCTCTTGTAACAGGGATGAATGAGTAAGATATAGAAAGTTGTTAATTCAGATTATATCCCCCAGCATTAATAGAAAAAAAGTGTTAGTTGCCCTGATTTTTGTGTTTTAATGTCTTTCAATATTTCATCTTCTTGGACAGAGCAATGAGATAAAAGCATTCCAATTATCTTTAATAAGAAACCAAATTATATCCCCCAGAAAATTAAAAAAAATCATGACAATACAAGAGATGGAGAAAAAAATATTCAACCTATTACTGAAAAATTACAAAAATGAGTGACCTGCAGGGATCTAATTAGCTAGTGGTGAGTCATACTACATGAAGATGTTCCATGTGTAAGCCACAGAATAGCAATTGAACAATCTTGGTGTTGTACTCTTTGGTCCAATATTCCACAACAGTGATGACAACCTGTGGGAGGGATGAACAATTCCATTTTTCATAAATAGCCAAGCAACACCAATTAGTGTTGCATGTTGGCAAGCTCTTTGCTAGTTCAATGGGAAAAGTGTTGGATTTAGAGTAAGAGAACATGAGTTCAAATCCTGACTCTAACACTTGCTATCTATTTGAACTTAGGAAAGGCATTTTATATCTCTGGGCTTCAGCTGTATTATCTGTAAAGTGAGAAGATTAGACTGGATAATGACATCTAAGATGACTTCCAGCTTTAAATCTATTACTCCACTCTTCCATCTGTAATGAAAAAGTCATGGGCTTGTACACTATGGAGAGACACCAAATGTGAAAGACAAAGACATTTTGTTATTGCTTATAATTTATAAATGGGTCATCAAGCCATTTAACTGCCTATAATGAATCTAGTTGTCCAGTTTAACACGGCAAGTCTAGCAGGAGGGGCTGCTAAGCACATGCTAATGATTTTAGGGTAAGGAAGCCTGGATGAATGTTTGATCTGTAATACTAGTTACTTCCAAGTTACTTGTTACTTAAAAAGACGAGCTTATTTTGCTAATAGTTATTAAGAAGAATATTAGAAATAAAATGTTAAAATTTTTGATATTTAAATTTTAAATGTTAGGGCTATGAACAGTAGAAAAGAATACAATAAATACAATAATTGCCATCATTATAATGAGCAACACTTGATAAAGAGCTCAGATATTGGCTATGTTTCCATCCTTACATGTGATCTCATCAATGTGGGCACACCCTTCAAGATGCGGACCTGACCCCAACTAGGCCCTTTCATTCTGTATAATTCCCGTTCATGCCTTCATGTGGATCCTCCACTGGTGAATCAGTCAGTCAATAAACCTTTATTAAGTACTTCCTATGTGTTTGGGAATTTGATTTACTTATAATGAAACTTTTATTATTTTGTTTTTCTTTTCTTTTTTTTCCTCTAATGGGGGCAGAGGAGGGATGGAAAACATTTTTTGTTGCCTGAAAAAAAATTAATAAAAGAATAAAACAAAGTTGATTTAGAATCTAAGCATGAACAGTTTTGTGTGTCAATATATATTCCCAGGATTTCTCCACAGACCTTTAAGCACACACACACACACACACATACACACACACACACACACACACACATACACACACAAAGGCTGAAGGTCCTATTGCCACAGTAGGCAAAATGTAGAATAATCATAACTGCATCAAAGGCTCATGGAAGAATGTGTGATTTTAATAACAAAATAACAAAAAGTATTAGAACTGATTTAAACACATTTTACTTTGGCTTAAAGTATTTGGATAGTTGTCTAAAGCCTCCCTAACATTTTGGGTTTTTACGTTATCTAAATACCAATAAGATTTTAAATGATCCTACAGTTGATATCCGTATGTTTAGTCTACTATAATTTTCATGGAGCCCACTACTTGGATAAGGTAAGGTTTGGGGCACATGAAGTGTTGAGGGAGGACTAGCATCTCTGCTGTGAGGCATTTCTAAATCCTTTTCAGGGATGCTCATCCATCTTTGGTGTTGGCTTGTCACCCAACTTTCACCTGTTGCTTCAAGAAGCTATAGTATGCACAGCAGGCACACTCCAGTAAAACTGTCTTGGCAGATGGGCTAAACTAGGCCACAAACAAATTGGTTAGTTAGGGGGATTTCAACCCCAAGCACGTGAAGACTCCCATTGGTGGAATGGGAAGATGAGAACAATTTGTTCCAACAATCATGAAGGTGGCTGAAGCGAGCTCTGGGGAAGGCTTAGAGCTTGGTCAGACACCAGAGATGCCAGTGACATCCACAGCATTCCAGGTCATCACCGGTTGTCTAGACTTTTGTATTGCCACTAGACTTCAATGACTGGAAGAGAGAGTGAAACCAACATCTTTGTGCAACCCTGTCTCACTTAAATCCAATTCACATTCAAGTCAAGGCATCAGCCTGTGATGCCACTGGCTCTTTTCAAAAATGAACAATACCAACAGCAAGGCATGATTTACTACTTTCTATCTAAAATATTTGTGAATGATAAAAGTGTTTATTAAATGCCTACTATGTTGAAAATATTACTCTAAGCACTGGGAATACAAATAGGAAAGTGAGATGATCTCTGCTTCTGTATTTAAAAAGAATTCTATTTCCAATTTCTTTCCTCCAGAACTTTTACTTCATTTTTTATCTCATTTCGTTTCCTCTAGGTATTCATTTAGTTCTATGGAAAACTCATTTTTACTTTGACTTTCCCTCTCTCCTTGCAATTATTCTAACCTCATTCTCTCCTTTTTGGTGGGGTTTGGGAATATCTGTGGATCTATCTTAATTCTGTAGAGTCATCCACATATTCTTTTGCTTACTTATCCCACGGCCTTAATTCATTAATTGGAGCTTTGTGCAAAGGCAAAATTCAAGTTCCTGCAAAACTTTCAGGTGAAGGTGGGCATGATCTTGACATCAGTCTCTTGGTTTCTGGGCTTATCCTCAGTTTCAAGGTTACCTCTCCACTCCAAACTTTTAAGTTCAGAACACTTGATATCAGGGACCCCTATGGCATCTCAAAACAGAGTACTATGAATCACAGGGTCTTTGAGTTTCAGGAGCTCTGGTCTGAGAGTTGTTGAACTTGGTGTACATATGTCTCTGGCCTGGTTTTAGATGCTTGCCTGCCTTTGCACTGGGTTTTCTTGTGCCTTCTTTTCTACTGGCCATGGGTTTCTGGTTGACTATTTTGTCAGGGTCAAGTTCTGGGATAGAAAAAGTTACTTGCTCTAGTTTTCCTCTGCAGACTAAGGTCTGCAACAGTTTTTTTCATTGAAGAGCTGGGATGCCTCCCTCTGTCCTGGTAGCCATCTTGGACTGAAGTCTGTTGTTATACGAATGTTACAGGAAGAGTCACCTCAGGGAGATGAGTGCATATCATTGTCATGTGTGTCTTTTGTCTAGAACATGGGCTATCCTACACACAGAATGTTTTACTTAGAAATTGTTCCCACAGGAGAATGACTACATAAATTCCTTTTCATCCTGCAAAATTATAAACTAACATTTGCACTTTTTTGTTCTTATGGTCTAAAATAAATGAAGGAATTATCTGATGTCAATTCCCAAGGACATGATTCCCAGATTAAATGCTTCTAATAAAGGAGATTAAAGTTGTACCTGTTTCAGCTAACATTTACTGTCTACTTTGATAAAGGTAGGATTTGTCTATCTACTTGTGTGTCATGTCTATCTACATGTTAAATCAAGTCAACAGTGTGTACCTACTATATTCTAGCACTGTGTGAAACACTAGTGATTCGAAGAAAGGTTAAAAATAAAAACAAAATGAAATAAACACATTCACAGAGCCAAAGCATTCAGAAAAACAAGTTGTCAAGGAACTCACAGTCTAAATGGAGAGCTACTATGCAAATAACTATGTACAAATGATGATCTCTACAAGAAAAGTTGGGAATAATGAACTGAAGGAAGGCTCTAGCATTAAAGTGGATTGGGGAAGACTTTTGATAAAAGACAGGATTTTAGCTAAAAGGAATCCAGTGAAGCCTGGATATGGAGATGAAGAGGGAGAGTATTACAGCCATGGTGGAGAGCCAGTGAAAATGTCTGGATGTGGGAGATTGAATGTCTTATGAGAAGAAGAATAAAGAGGTTATGACCACCTATTTTAGAGTACATGGAAGCGAGTAAGGTGTTAGAAGACTAGAAAAGTAGGAAGAGGCAAGATTATGAAGGGCTTTAAAAACCAAAAAGATTTTATAATTTGACCCTGGAGGTAATAATCACTGGAGATTATAGAATGGGGGAGGGGAGAACACTGACATAGTCATATCTGCATTCTGACAGCTGAGTGGAGGATGAACCAGAGGAGGGAGAAATTTGAAGCAGCAGATCCATTAGCAGGTTATTGTAATCATCTAAGTGTGAGTTGATTAAGGCCTGAGACAGAGAGCGGCATTGTTAGATGAGAAAAGGGGCATATTCGAGCAATGTTACAAAGATAGGAACAATAGCACTCTCTCTCCCTCTCCCTCTCCCTCTCTCTCTCTCTCTCTCTTTCTCTCTCTCTCTCTCTCTCTCTCTCTCTGTCTCACTTCTCTCTCTAGGTCTTCTTTCTCTGTCTCTCTGTCTCTGCCTCTCTCCTGTTAATATTACCATGTAGGGCAGGAATTCCTAACTTGATGTTTAATTAAAATATTTTAATAACTACATTTAGATATAATTGGCTTCTTCTCTAATCCTATTTTATCATATGCATTTAAAATCATTATTCTGAAAAGAAATCCATGTCACATACAGAGCTAGGAAGAAAGAAGGAAAGAAAGAAAGAAAGAAAGAAAGAAAGAAAGAAAGAAAGGAAGAAAGAAAGAAAGAAAGAAAGAAAGAAAAAGAAAGAAAGAAAGAAAAAGAAAGGGAGGAAGAAGAATAGACAGATAAATTGATCTTGGCTCAAGGCCTACCTTTGACACATACTGGCAGTGTGACTGTAGGCAAACTTGATGTCCTCTGTACCTTAGTGACCTCATCTATAAAATGGGATAATACTTATATTGCCTCCATGACTAAGTAGCTATAAAATTTTTATTACTGTCAAAAGAAGGTATAACTTCCAAAGAAATCTCTTCACATCATCTGGCCTCAGTCTTCCATGCTAATAACATTTGCCTATTTCCAGAGCAAACAAGCATGTGGGGAAAATTCCATATTGGATAAAGAAGCCAGTTATTGGACTTATTAAGAAGTAAAAAAGTGTTGGACTGACATTTAAGATGGCAAGGAAAACTAGTAAAATATAAGGGAAGAAGCTTTCCCAGAGGGCTTCCCATCCCCCAGGATTTGCCTGGTTTGACAATATTAGCATTTAAATTGCCCCTAACTACACCTTGTACTAATGGGCACCTATTTCTTCTCTAAGAATGGGCTAGAATTATGGGCAAGAAATTGATGTGTTAGAACAGCTGGTTCAGGAGCATGGGACTGGGGGATCCTAAATCACATTCAGTCTGTTTGAGTCAGAGAAACTCTTCAGCAACACTTATGATCTTCATGCTTTCTAGAATTGGCATCACATAGTAGATGGGTAAATAATTGGAGTACAAAATGAAGCAGGGCAGATACTGACTGAGTGCGGTCAAGATAACTCACTGTCATGACGAACACACTTTTTCAACAACCGAAGAGGCCACTCTACACACGGACATCACCAGATGGTCAATATTAAAATCAGATTAATTATGTACTTTGTGGCCAAAGATGGAGATGCTCTATACAGTAATTCAAAAGAAGACCCAGACCCAACTGTGGCTCAGATCATGAGCTTCTTATTGCAAAATTCAGACTTAAACTGAAGAAACTTGGGAACACCATCAGACCCTATATGTATGTCCCAAATAACATCTCTCATGACTATGAAATAGAAATGAAAATTAGATTTAAAGGATTAGATCTTGTAGACAGAGTGCCCGAAAAACTATAGAAAGAGGTTCAAAATATTGTGCAGGAGGCAGCAGCAACAACAAAACATCCCAAAGAAAAAAAACAAGAAATAAAAATGGCTTGTCTGAAGAGGCTTTACTGAGGAAGCTGAGGAAGGAAGGAAAGCAAAAGAGAAAGGAGAAAGGAAAAGATATATCCAGTTGAATGCAGAATTCCAGAGAATAGCAAGGAAGCTGAGGAAGGAAGGAAAGCAAAAGAGAAAGGAGAAAGGAAAAGATATATCCAGTTGAATGCAGAATTCCAGAGAATAGCAAAGTGAAAAGTTTTCTAGAAGAAAACAATAGAATGGAAAAGACAAAAAAATCTTTTCAAGAAAATTAGAGATATCAAGGGAATGTTTCATACAAAAATGGGAATGACAAAATACAAAAATGGTAGGGACTTAAAAGAAGCAGAAGAGATTAAGAAGAGGTGGCAAGAATACACAAAAGATCTTTCCAAGAAAAATCCTAACATCACCAATAACCATGACGGTGTGGCAACTGTTCTAGAGTCAGGCATCCTGGAGAATGAAGTCAAGTGGGCCTTAAGAAGCATTGTTAATAATAAAGTTAGTGGGAGTGATGGAATTCCAGGTGAGCTGTTTAAAACCCTAAAAAGATGATTCTGGTAAAGTGCTGCACTCAATATGCCAGCAGATTTGGAAAACTGAACAGTGGCCACTGGATTGGAAAAGATCAGTTAGTAACAGGAGAAACCTGGGACTAGGCAACATAAGGCAAATGTTTGCCAATCAAATCCAGATCACAGAGGTGGCAGCTTGAGCCCAGGTCAAAGGTGGAGTCTGGAGAGTAGGGGACATGGATTTTAGATAGGGTCAGCTAAGGTCAGCTATAATTCTGTGTTCAGTCTTTGGACACAACTGGAATAACCATGCTCCCATTACACAGCATTCATTATCCCTGGTTGATATTAATCCACAAATTCAATTGATCATTCAGTATTAAATAATATTGATCTGGGTTCAGACCCTCTCTCTGATAACTTCCTGAGGATAGGGGCTTGTTTAACTTTTGGTTGTGTTCACTGTACATTTAGGCCAGTACTTTTCATATAACAGGTACTTAGGAAATGCTTGCTGATTGACTATGTGAGCAGAGGCTAGTCACTTAACTGCTGGAAGCATCAGAGAACTTTCCAAGAAAAAGTAGGAAATGGAAAAAATTGAATTAGGCATTTGTTGCAACAATTTGGCTAGCAGCTGCTGTGGAGTGAAGGACGAACACAAGCCCAACAACAAGAACACTGTGAGCACAAGTTATTTTGATCTGCTTTACTAAGGAAAGCAATGTTAAGGGGTTAACAACATTATTTCAATCCAACATACTAACATTATTCACTTAGTTCAGGGGAAAACGCCAGCACCCTGATTTTCAGAGGAAACACAAATTACAAACATATGTTATAAACAAAACAAATAAAATTCATAGTTACCAAGAAACCATCAACATCTGGGTTGATGAACCGGGAGGCTCTTGTAGTAGCTGCCCAGAATCCCATGCCAACACTCCTCCAGGAGTGAGAGCCTCAAGCAAATAGCTCTGTTCACTCTTTTGATACAGTCTTTGGACATCATCAGACATCATCTGAGTGACCATAACTTAGGTGCATACTATTGCCTCTGGTCTTAGCAACTCCCCTTAAGTCTCCAAGGGCTTCATGCCCATATCACCTTAGCACCTAGTAAATAGGGGTTTGGGCCTGGGGCTTTGTACCTAGTAAGGCTCAATCAAAGACAATTAATTTAGCATTCTAAAACACTAAAAACGTCCCAACTTAATTAGTATTACAGTGTTACTATTTGTCTGCAACTTGGTCCTTTTAAAAGGACCCCAAGAATATAGGGGAACATTGTACCTTTTATTTTACCTCTTCTCTGCCCCTCTAATCTCAATATTCCACATATGCTTCTCATAGTAGAGAAGTAGAAAACCAAGATCATCTATTAGTTTCCTTTTTGATAATCTGTGTTATTGTAGTCAAGTAACTTAGATGTTCTGAGCCTCAGTTCCTTCACATGCAAAATGAGGAGTCAGGACGTGATGACCTCTGTTGTCTCTATAGCTTTACCTCAATCAATTAGTAACCATTTATTAAGTACGTACTATGTGGCAGGATTTTTTAAACTAAGCCTCTGGGGGACAACCAACCCTGTTAAGGTCTTATCCTGTATCTGAATCACTGACTCAGTCTAGGTTTAGAATCAGAAGAAATATTCAATTCTCTAGCTCTATCTCTTGACTTCACAGATGGTAAACCCAAGGATCAGAGAGTTTTAACATACTTACATAAAGTCACATGACTAGTGGAAGTGCTAGGCTTAGATGCCATGTTTCCCACTTTCATCAAAAGTCCTTTGCCAGGTTGCAATAAAAATGTTGCATGTCATTTTATGACATGACTATAAATATTATCTTTCAGAGTGAATTATTTGTTTTCTTAATTTGTGTTGCCAATGAATATTTTATTTAAGAATATATCATCTATTTTTAAGTCTTCTGGGGACGTGCTCATCAGAAGGGACATGAGGGCATCCAGTGCTGCCTCCAGAAAACAGCAACATAAATGACCTATAGAATTCAAAGAAAAACAATTGCGTCTTATTGATAGACATCATAAGACATTGCAAAAAGAATTCTAGATTTAGAATTAGGAAATTTAAGGAATTGAAGCCCCATCTCTATTGTCTACTGCTTATATAAATATAGATAACTCATGTAAAACTCATTTTACCTATCTGTGAAATGGGCACATAATATTCATAGTACAGTCTTTGCAAGATTGTTCTGAGGCACACATTAGATAATGGATGTCAAGTGCTTTACAAATCTTGAAGCCTCATAGAAATGTCAGCTATTAATATTATTACCACCAGATAATATTATAATATGTAATAAGATGTAATACACTAATGCTAAGTTAATTTGCTTAAAAATAAAAGGTTTTATATTATAAGATAAATGCCAAAGAGTGAAGTAAGCAGATTTTCCTGATTTCTTTCTCTTAAAATCAAAGAGCTAAGTGAAATGATTTCCAATGACCACTAGAGTCTCCCACCTCTGTCTGACTGAGTGCCACCACTTCTGACAAGGACTATTAAAAACATATAGAAGGGCTCAGGAGACATTGCTGATGGGTAATGGACAGAGTGGTAGACAGACATAGGAAGATTGAGTTTGAATCTTTTCTCAGATCCAGTTGTGGTTGACCCTGGGCAATTCCCATAACCTCTCTCATCCTCGGTAATTAGAGCTAATAATAGAACCAACCTCACAGGGTCTCTGTGAGGATCAAATGAAATAATATGTGCGAAATGCTTTGCAAACTTTACAACGCTATGTAAATGCTAGTTACCATTATCATTGTCATTATTATTATTATTATGAATGTGAAGGTATGGTTCAAGAATGTCTTCATTCTCAATCACGTATTGAAGCAATTGCCTGTTTACCTATCTATCTAACTCTCTATCTAACTCTCTATCATCTATCAGTCTATCTCTATTCACTTATATTTATTTTTTCCATCTTTTATTCCTTCTCTCTCTCTCTCTCTCTCTCTCTCCCTAAAACTAGACATGCCCACTAGAATGTCAGCTCCTTGAGGACAGAGACTGCCTTTTTCTTTGCTTTGTATCCTTCTGCTTAGTATGGTGCCTGGCACATAGTAGGTATTTAATAAATGCTATTGAATGATTAATTACTGCTATTTGTATACATAGTTCTCAGTGAGGAAAAAAAATCTTTTAACAGTGTAGATTAGCATCTGTTCTGCACCACAGAACTTTACAGAATTGCTAGTGGCACAGAGAAATTCAATTTCTCACCTGGGTTCCCAGAGGTGCTATGTGGTCAGAGTTAAAACTTGAACCCAAATCTTCATGCCCTGGGGTACATCTCTATCTCATGTTGCATACAAAAGTGAATCTAATCAACTTTTATTATATGGGACAGAAGAGTTAAAACAAAACAAACCACCTTTTCCTCAGTTATGTGATTATTTCAGGAGAAAACATGGAGATTTTTGGTTCTTAATTATGAAGATAATAGGACATCTTTGTCTGAGTAGACTTAAGTTGAGTTGTATTTCCATACAATCAAAGCAGAATTCCCCCTTCATTTGCTTTGTTTAGCACAGTTGTAATCTTTCTTCACACTCATATGGCATGACCCAATCTATCATTTGGGATAAAGTTCATCTTTTGTGTATATAGTGATAGAGTAGAAAGAACAAACTGGCAGAGATCTTCTCCAGTGCCTCCTTGTGACAAAGACTTAAACTTAGCTTCTTGAAAGGTGCTTGTCAACATATCACAAACTCTGGCAGCTCCTGCTGAGCTGGGAAGGCTTCAAGCACTGGCTCCCAGCACGGGCTCCCTGATAGACCATAGATCAGTGTTCAGTCTGCCTAAGTTCAAAGAAGGCTGATCACCAAGTCCTACATTTGATGAAGAATTTTTTCAACCAGAGTAACGTCCCACACCCATTTACTAAGTCATGGTGGGGCAATATCAATGAAATGAGATAATATTTGTAAAACACTCTTGACACAGTGCCTGGCACACAGTAGACACTATATAAATGCTTATTCCCTCCAATCCTAATCTATATCAGTAGAGGGGAGAGAGGGATCAAAACCAGTGAATTCATCAACCTTGAAATATAAAAATTTAAAAGTAGCTGCCTACTGATCATATAGTCCTTGGTTTCCTGGTGTGTTGATAAGCAAAATGGCCTTTGTTTTCTTTGAGTAACTTAGTGTATTTCATTGAGCCTTGCTAGGTGCTGGGCCCCAGGCCCAGAGCCCTATTAGGTGTGGAACCTATGTGGGTGCGGATTGGTGACTGGGGTGCGGCCCAAGATGGGGCTGGCTAAGGGGAGGTGTTAACTCCTATGTCCTATGCCCTATCGGGTGTTAACCTAATCTATGTGGATGTGAACCTCCCAGGGTCCTAAGGGGAGGGGCCAACTCAAGAACCCTCATTCAGATGACGCTTGATGATGTCAAAAACTCTATAAGAGGA
Source organism: Trichosurus vulpecula (assembly GCF_011100635.1). Taxonomy (NCBI): domain Eukaryota; kingdom Metazoa; phylum Chordata; class Mammalia; order Diprotodontia; family Phalangeridae; genus Trichosurus; species Trichosurus vulpecula. Next base: position 20,033,397 of record NC_050580.1, on the reverse strand, counting down.
GAGAAGACAGCTTGAAGATCCTTTTTCTGTTGGAGCTCTTTGTGGCAGCAGTGGTGGTGTGTGACTCTGGGCCAGTCCTTGTTCTGAGCTCCCGGGCTGAACCTAGATGTTGGTAACTATGAACTGTATTAGATCTGTCTGTTGATGTTTGTAATTTGTTTTTATTTTGTTCTGAAGTTCAGGGTGCTGGTTTTTCCCCTGAACTAAGTGAATGATATTTGTATGCTAAATTAAAGTAAGCTTGTCATGGGAGCTCTTTGCCACAGCAGTGGTGGCGAGCATGACTCTGGGCCAGCCCTTGTTCTGAGCTCCTGGGCTGAACCTAGATGTTGGTAACTATGAATTGTATTGGGTCTGTCTGTTGGTATTTGTAATTTGTTTGTATTTTATTCTGAAGTTCAGGGTGCTGGCTTTTTCCCCTGAACTAAGTGAATGCTGTCTGTGTGCTGAATTAAACCCCTTTAACCTTGCTTTCCTTATTAAGGCAGATCAAAAGAACCTGTGCTTTCCCAGCATGTCAGCAGCTTTCTGGGTGCTGGCTGTGGTGGATCTTACACCCCTGCAGAAGGTGCTCGCTGGATTGTTAAAACACCTGGTGAGATTATTAAGAAAATTGGCATAACCAGACCAATATCTAATAATTACATGACATCCACCAGATGCAATCCAACTCGTTGTCCAATGGAAGAGACAATATGGTAGTGACAAATGAGTCAATCTCCTCTGCTTCAAGCATTCAATTCAATTATACTTTGTTCAGGTGCTCTAGGTTTTAGTTTATGTCAGTGTAGACAAAACGTTATTAAAAGTTGGAGGGATTATCCAGTAAACTAGAGCTATATAGAGAAGCTAGTATGGATAATTCAGGGCAAATTCTTCTTTGGAGTTATACAATCCATGGCCTCAGTTCTTAGTTTACTTGGATTAGGTTTAACAGTGAGTGGATATGAACAAATGAATGATTGGAAACATCTTTTTAAGTGCTTATTCCAGGCACTGGGTTAACTTTGGTCCTTTTCCCTATCATCCTTTATGGTTTTGAGCTCCTATCCAAGATTTTCCTTGGGAATAACAGAATTTGCCTCACTCCTAAAGTTCTGTAACAGAAAGAAGAAACTCTTGGCTTACATACAAGTACTGAGGCACAGTGCACCTTGAGGCTAACTGAGCAATTATCTGTGAGTGGGATGTACTGGGAAAGATTGACAGGAAAAAGAACAATATGATTTCTGCAGTAGCCAAGTTGCTTGATACTGTAAAATCTTCCCACTTCTTTATTTTTATGGCTATGGGCTAATACATCTGAGGAAACTTGGTAGCTTTTGCAAGAATGTGCCAATGCCTTGTCATGGAACAAGGAAATTTTATTGGCCGGGCCAGGAGGTTTGCTTTACCATCTTTATTATTGTACTCTTGTTTTTCCAATGCTCTAGATTGGAATAGGAATTTGACTCCAAATTAGTCTTGTGTTCCTATCTGGAACTGAATTAAAGATGCAAACTGGGCCCTGATGTATTTATTTCCCAGAAGCACATGGTTTCTTAAGATGCATGGTTCCCTGAAAGAGCTATAATGTCAGATGTACTTTCCTACCAGGAGTGAAGTGTGGCTGTCCACAATCAACTTTGCTCTGACTTCCCACATCTTGTTCCTGGTGGCTGTGTATCTCTAGTCTTCTTGTAAAGCTCTAATCCAAGATTGGTACTTAGATATATGAAGACAAAAATGATATCAATCTTTTGCAGTGTGGTGTCAATGGGGCAACCCAGAAAAGACAAGGGTTTACCTTATCAAAGATCTAATCTACCATGAGAATTTCACATCATGTTGAGGAAATACCAATAACAGAATAGAATCTTTTGTGACAAATTAGGGTTTTTATATATCATACAGGAAATTTCATACCTGGTCTCAGTTCTGCTTTGGAGTACCCAACACAATCATTATCAATCTTAGGGTTAACTGACTTATCTGGATCATTGAATTAACTCTGAATTTTTTTGTCTTCATAAATAGAGACAGAATTTGACATAAAGAAAGACCTATCAGAGTAAAGATAGCAGAACCAATCAGAATACATTCTAATTGACAACATAAATGAAGATTATATTCTGTGCAATAAAAATAAAGCTAAGACCAATGGAGGATGTGAAAGTACAATACTAAAAGTAAATTAGAAAACAGACTCCAGTTTTTTTTTAAATGATGAACTACAAATATTCCCAGCACTTAGTATAGTACCTAAGCATGTAATAGGTGCCTACCGAATGTTTACTGTATTATGTCATACTTTTTCTATCCATTGTGGATGTTATTGGGTGCTTATTTTTAGGTAGTTTTCTTCATGGTTTGTATTTCTTCTTTACCCTTTTAATCAGTGTTCAGATAAAATTTTCAATACAGAACAAGGAAAAAATAAATGAATGATTAAATATCTAGAGTTCCATGAAAGGACAAGCATTAAAAGGAAAGCTGAGTTTGCTGGAGGATCTGTGTTGTTGGCCATCATCAGTATAAAGGAAGAATATTTTGCCCCCTGGAGGAAAGCTTTCTAAACTGACAAGTAGTACAGGAACAGTAGCTTTGAGGAGCATCTGCTTCAAGTTATGAGGGCCCTCAGAGGCCTTCCCATGTTCTTATTTCAAATGAAGCTAAACCCTGCAGAAGTCAGCTGGCACGTTCAAGGTCACAGTGGTATTAAGTAGCCCAGTCAAGCAGCCCACTCATCCTTTTCTTCCGTGCCTGGTATTGTATCATAACACTCTTTAGGATGAAAAGTCCCAAACACTTCATTGGAAGATAATATACTGCTTGGAGGAGTGGCTGTTGTATCTCTTTGATCCTTTTTTCTCCTATCCCCTCCTTTTTTATCCATATATTTGTCCCTCACTGCCTCTGGGTTCAGTTCAATATGTGGAAGATGATATTTTTTAAAAGCATCTAACTTAACCTTGGCTTTGTCTATAATATTATCAATTAGATTTCCTGAAGATGAAGGTAGAAGTCTTAGACACAACACCCTAATTTCACTGGAACTAGATTGGAGCATTGAGATCAACTTCACAGTCCTGCCAAGAAAGGCAACAGCTACTCATAAACTAATTCTAAGGACAAAACCAAACCAAAAGATGGAACCACCTGCCCTACAGACTCTATGTCAATGTCTTGGCTCATTACCACAGAGGAAGAGGCAAGAGCTAGAGGGTTAGCTCGTGATTAGAAAAACATCCCAAAGGTGTTTACAAATACTCGGTCTGAGAGGGACATGGTTTCTTATGGGCAGCCCTGCAATTCAGTCCCAATGGTCCATGTCCAAACTGCACTGATGCTGAGCTGTTCAGGTTGTTATAGGAATGACAGACTATAATGAGGAATTGGACAGTGTATAACTCAGAAATCAGCCACTTGTAACTAGCAACTCTCCATAAGAATTGCCCTGTGAATTACCATTTAGATGCTGAATGTGGAAATCTTTTGAAAAAGTAATCATCCCCAGACCTGATAACTCTGGCCTCACACAATAACAGTCAATAAGAAATGGACATTCTTCCTTGAAACCACCCATTTAGGGGAGGGGAGCCGAACTAGCTTTCAGGGCTAAATGTGAAACCTCAGAAATAGTTTTCCTTCCCAATTGCTGCTTTAGGGGAACTCAATATTGCAAATGAAAGTCTATGGTCCCAGGTGACCTTGAGAAAAGACAAAACTGTGAAAGGCAAAGACTGCTAAGTGACAATCTCTTTTTCCTTAATACTATTTTTTCCAATTACATGTAAAGATAGTTTTCAACATTCAATTTTGTAAGATTTTAAGTTCCAAATTTTTCTTCCTCTCTCTTTTCCTTCCCTCCCTCTACAAGACAGCAAACAATCTGATAGTCTTAATGTAATTTTTACAGATTAACAATATTGGAACAATAACCGAGTGCTAGATCCGGGCAGGAGTCTAACTCTTGTATATGAAAACTATATTTGAAAACTATGTCCCTGTCAATGGTCTCCCAAGTGACTGACATGTCAAATGAGTGTTCATGGTTATTAGTTCTCCACCCCTCTCTGGTGGAACAGCCTTCTCTTTCCTTCCTTCCTCCTCCATACCGAGAGAGCCATTTTCACTCACATTTCTCCATTTTAATCCCTTGTATTCTAAACTTTCTCCTGAAAACTAACTTAAATGTATGACATAGTGCATGTACATATTTACCACGATGATTTCATGATCACACTGATGTGGGTATTCACTTGACTGATGCAGATACCAGCTTGGGAAGATGCCCATCTAGGACCTCTGGCAAATCTGTCCTAAGCGTTCCACCCTATGGGCTAGGGTCTAACTTGAAGTCTCTTGTACTTCAATGAACAAAAATGTGTAACTGAGGGGCTAGCTAAACAAAGAAAAATAAACATTGGTCCTTGGTGAAGAATGGCCCCAATCTGCTCCTGCAGTGATGCTGGTTGAGTGTTGGTAAAGTGGGAAGAACATCATATGACTCATACAGTTTTTAGTATCCAAATTGAAAGGAAGCATAGTGCAATGGATGGAGAGTAAGCCTAGAATCCAGGAAGTCCTGAGTTCAAGACCTGCTTTTGACAAACTGGCTATGTGAGCCTAGGAAAGTAACATGTCTGTACTCTAGATGAGAGGTGGCAGAATCCCAGTTTTCACTTGGCCTCCAAACTCCACAGTGTGCCCAAGCTCAATTAAAATGTAATTAGGAAATCTTTAACAAAATAATATAAGTGCAATAAAATGTAGATAATACTAACTTGTGGTTTTCTAAGTCAATATGTGGCTGGGAGGGATCCTGTTCTGAGTTTGATATCAGTGCTCTAGGCAGCCCAGGCTCTACATTGGAGAGAAGGTATTGACCTTCATCAGTAGAGGGAGTTTTTTCACCAGGGAGTTCCCTATACAATGCAATCACATGGGTAGTCCCAATCTTTATACAATTGATTTTGCTATCAGGGCCCTAGATGTCACTTGCCAGTGAATAAGAGCAAGTGAACTTAGTAATGGGAGAACAGAATTGTACAAATCTTTACATGGAATATTGTATTCTTTGAACAGCAAGTAAGGTAGTTTGGATGGAATGTAGACTGTGATGGGGCGGAACATAAAATCACTTGAGAGATAAGAGGGAGCCAGGCAGCTAGGTGGCACAGTGGATAGAGCCCTGGATTGTCAAGTCCTTTCAATACTTTACAGAATATTTCTTTTACCCTAGAGGCAATAGAGAACCACTGGATTTTTGAGAAGGGTAATAATCAGATTAGAGTTTTGGCAGTTTAGGGTAGGATGGATTAGAAAAGGAAGAGGAAGTATGGAGAAAAATTATGATGCTATTGCAATTGTGTGTGGTAGGGTGATAAGTACCTGAATGAACTGTGGCTCTGTGAGTGAGAAGAACAGGTTGGAGTAGGAATAATATGGGAAAACAGTTGAGAAGGTAAAATAGTCAAGAGTTGCTAACCTTTTGGACATGAGTAATAGTATGAGGTAGAGTGAAGAATGGGGAAACATAGTAAGCCCTTAATAATGATTTTTTCATTAATTTACTTATCTATCCATTCATTCATGTTGTTGTCCTTAACAGAAGTAGGGGAGTTCTGAAGAAGGGGGGCTTAAAGTAAAAGATAATAAACTCTGTTTTGGTCATGTTGAATTTGAGATGCCCATAGGACATTTGGGTGGATGTGTCCAATAGTCAAATAATAATGGACTGAAAATCATAAAAGATTAGGGTAGGAAATACGTATCTGGAGAGTCACTTGGAAAGAGCTGATATGTGAACCCATGGGACCTATGAGACCCCAGAGTATAGAAAAGAGAAAATAGGCTATGATAGAGCATTGATGATCCATTAAAAGATGTTGAAAAAGAGTGGTCAGAACGACAAGAGGAGAACCAGGAAAGATAAGACATGAAAACCCAGAAAGGAGAATGTATCCAGGAGGGGCTGGATACTCCCATGGCTTCAAATAGATGAAGAAAGATGAGAACTAAAAAGTTGCATCAAGTGCTGTAGGTCATTGGATGGATCATTGAAAGACATGGAAAGAAAAATGTCCATTGAATGATGAGATCATAAGACATAGTGGAATAAGTTAAAAAAGTGAGTGGGAGAAGAAGAAATAATATCAAAGAGTATTTATTTTATGTCTATCCCAGTGCCCAACTTGTCTTGCACAATAGCTCCATTGGTGTTGGGATCTCCTCAGAGTTCTAGTCATAGCTCATTAACACTTTCCTATCCTCTGCAATCTTATTCATGGTCTTTTATAAATATTCCCTAGAGTGTCTACCCAATGCTCTCAAAGTTTTTCTCATAGGGGATGACCCTTGGACCATTGATCTATTACCCCTTGCTCTCATTATGTGGCCAGACCACCTCTTTGTGGTGACAAGTTGTTTGATGATTCCACTTCTTGCTCACAAGTTACTCATTGGTGATATGCTGCAACTTACTCAGCTCTAACATTCATCTTTCTCTTTCCTTTGTATGCTCTGTTAACTTCAATCAATCAATTGATAGATTCTTTATCTCACTGACATAGGTCTTCTGGTCAATGCTAATAACGAGATCCATCCATGCCCTTTCAATCTATGTAACACTTGTTTGTATTTTCTGGTAAATGCACCACAAGGCATAAACTCAATGTTCTTGGGATCTTGTTTTTATTCTCTTGATATAGAACAAATCCCAATGAATCCTTTGGGATAGCTATCATTTGTCCTTCTGTTTTGTCACATGTACACACACCTTCTGCTCCAGTCATATATCTCTAAAATGATATTCTTTTTTTAAAAAATTTATTGACTTCTTTTTAGTTTTCAACATTCACTTTTATAAGACTTTGAGTTCTAATTGTTTTTCGTCTTCTTGCCCCTCCCACCTCCCCAAGATGGCATGTGATCTGATATTGGCTATGCGTATACAATCATCAAGTGTATTTCCCTATTATTCGTGTCATAAAAGAAGAATCAGAACAAAAGAAGAAAAAAAACAAACAAAAAAGAGAAATAGTATGCTTTGATCTGCATTCAGACTCCATAGTTCTTTCTAAATGGATATTCTTTATACCCCTTCTCTTACAAAATTTTGTTTTAAAATACTTTGCACACAACAAGCACTTAATACATGTTATTAAATAAATAAATTAGTCATTCATACCATTAACTGTAGATTTGTATGTAGCAAGCAGGATAATATTCATACATTCCAACTTTAAGGACAAAAATATTTGTCATGCCTACCCAACTATTTTGGTAATTAAATTGTTACAGTCTTGTGACATTTAACTTTGGCGTTCCAGTGGGGGAAGAACAAAAGTGATAATTTCTCTTCCAATTATATTTGATAAGCAGGTAGATTGGAAGGCTGGTTGAAAGAATCAAATTAACAGAATAGCTTTGAAATGTCTGACAATCCCATGTGCATTAATACAAATTTTCTCACATTATGCTAAACCAAATAATCCAGTCTGGAAACAGAATAAGAAGAATATTTTTGAGATTTTCAGCCTCATTTCATTTTTTTCCTATATACATTACCACCATTAAAACTAGAAAACTAAGCAAGATACATATATATATATATATATATATATATATATATATATATATACATATATGTATAATACGTATGTACATATGTAGGCTTGTGTGTTTATGTACACACAAAAATGTATGTGTGTATATATGTACAAACATAAAGGTATGTGTGTGTGTTTATATGTGTGTATATCTATATATAATGCTATATCTCTATATATACATATGTACATGTATATACATACACATGCACATACACACATACATATATAAATGTAGCTATATAACTATATATCTCTATCTCTATCTCTATCTATATATCATGGTCCCTGCCTTCAAGGGGCTCACAGGAAATATGCGGTCTACTGGAAGGTAATCTCAGAATGAAGGGATAGTAGTAGGGAGAGTGGTAGTGAGGAATAGGAAAGGTATTCTATAAAATGTGGGATTTGATCTGAGTTTTGAAGGAGGCCAGGGAAGCCAGGAGGCAGAGGTGCAGGAATTGAGAGCATTCCAGGCATGTGATGCTGAGTAAATCATTAACCTCTCTGTGCCTCAGTTTCTTCATCTGTAAAATTAGAGGATTAGATTTCATAGCTTCTGCTATCACTTGCAGCTCTAAAACTATCATTCTAGTCTATACAAAAATAAAAGCTAAACTGTTAGGAGGTAGAAAGAACTGGCAATTTGGGAAGGTTTTCCCAGAATAGGTGGCACCCCAGCTGAGGATTATAAGAATCTAAGTATTATTAGAGGCAGAGATGCAGAGGCAGTGCTTTCCAGGAATTTAACAGAGCTCAGGCAAAGGCTTGAGATGAGAGATGGCATACCCAACACTACTAGGTCTATTTTGCTGCAACATACTATTTCCAGAGGGAATTCAGGAACCAAGACTGGAAAGACAGGTGGGAACCAGACTCCAGAGAACTTCACATTTCAGACTGAAGATATTGTATCTAGGCTCCAGGCAATGGGGAGCCACTGAAGATCTTCAGTAAAGATATGGTCCAACCTGTGTTTCTGGAAGATTATGTTGGTACCTGTGTTACAGATGAAGAGGACAGAAATTGGGAGGAGTTAGACCAGCTAGTGGAGCTGGGAATTGTAAGAATGGGAAGGGAATGGGGAGAATATTGGGAGAGAAAAGACAAAGGCTGAAACTTTAGGATCTGGCCTTCTGGATTGGCAGTGGGGCCTACTAGGGGTGTTTGCCTGGTGTAAATGACACAGAGGGACCAGAAATTTCAGGCCAATCTATTTAGTCTGTCATCACAAAACTATGCAGGCCTGATAGATGTATATTGAATCAGATTGACAACTGATTATAAATAGCCTTTCTAATCTGGTCAAGTGAAAAAAATAATGGAACCAGACCAGTTTCAGTTCTTTCATTTATTAATAAACCCAGATTGGATGAAGCACTTTATTAATAATTCACTTTTCTCTTATTATCATTTGATGCCCCTCCTCTGCACACATAAGCATACACACAAACCATCTTGACATATCCCATCACACACCTAGACCCAAACACACACACACACACACACAAATACCCTAATGGTTGATAAGGCCCTTGTCTTCAAAAGCCAAGAATACCTGGGGAAGACAGTTTAGTGCAGCAGTGGCCTGCTAGGTCCTCAAGTGCAGCCCTTTGGCTGAATAAGGGCCGCATCTGAGGACCTAGCAGGACACGTATGGCCTTGAAGCCACAGGTTCCCCACCCCTGGTTTATTGTCATAAAAAGAACATCAGATTTGGAGTCAGATGAGCTAGATTTATATCTGAACTTTACCACTTAACTCTTAGTGTGAGCTAGGTCCGTCTCCTAATTTCTCTAGTCCACAATTTCTTTGTTCTAAAGTAAGTAAGGCTATTGGATGTGATGGCCCCTGGGATCTCCATCTGTCATCCTACAACACAATTTTTTTCAAGGCAGGCATATAGAGCTGTGATTTTATCAGTGTGGACGTACCTCTACTTTACAAATTTCTTCTGCTACCACAGATTGGGTAACTTCTCAGTAATTAGGAGTCTTAGGTGCCTTGGGCATTGCTAATGACTTAACAATAGATAACAATATTGGCTAGTATTTATGTAACTATTTTTAAGGTTTGCAGAGAACTTTTCAATCACCTGGAGCAGGGCAGCTAGGTGCTAAACTAGATCAGGAGCTGGTCCTAGGGTCTGGAAGACAGGAGTTCAAATCTTGCCTTGACATTGCCTAGCTATATGACCTTGGGCAGGTCACTCACTCTCTATCTGCCTCAGTTTCTTCAACTATAAAATGGGAATCAAAATAGGGTTGTTGTGAAGATCAAATGAGATGAAGCACTTACAATGCCTGCCACATAAAGGCTTAAACTTGCTCATGTCCTTTCTATACTTCATCTCCTCTGTTCTCCACAAGAACAACTGGAAGCCAGGTTCTATTATTGTGATGCCGATTTTACAGATGAGGAAATTGAGGGTAAGAGAAGATGAATGGTTTGTCCAGGGACACGTAGCTCATAAGAACCTGAGGTGGTTTTTGAACTGAAGCCTTTCTCTCTCCACAGCTTCACCAGCTCATATATGTATCAGGAGTAGGACTTAGACCTGCATCTTTATGACTTGAAGCCCTGCCTGTTTCCTATATGAGGCTATATCTATCTAGTTAAACATAAAAAATGTTTGCCCTTTGGGGGTTTAATTTTGGATGGACAGGCCAGTATGGCTATGAGAAAACAGGATACCACCTTAGTGGATTATCTGGGCGGGGGAGGGGACCTGCAGCCTTGAGGCCATGTGTGGCATTTAGGATCGTGTGGCTTCCAGGCCACAGGCTCCCCACCCCTGGTCTAGAGGGTAGATTGTTCGCTCTGCAAAGGCAAAGATTGGAGGGGCCAAATGATATATGATGTGCTTTTTATGATACTTAAAAAGGTTCCATTCTTATTTCTGCTTACTCCAAACAACAAAAATAAAGATTTACTAACTGCCACACGTACCTGGAATGGCCTGGGATGGCAATAGTGATATAAAATAATATGATTCCTGCCCTCATAGAACTTCGGAGATGTGGCTGTATAAATATTAATTACTATCACCATCATCATCCTCATTATTACTATAATCATCATTATTATCATTGAAAGGTCACTGGTTTGGGAGTCAGTGATGTTTCAATCCTGGATCATCCTCCTATTGGCCTGTGTGACGTCTCTCCTGTGGCCCTAAGATTCCTTATTTGTACATGAGTGGATTGGACCATATGCCATCTCAAGGTCCTTCCCAGCTCTCAACCTAGGATCTTTCGATACTTTCTAGTAAGAGCATATATACTCATAGATAAAAATAATACAAGGAAGGAATGGGGCAAAGGAGAAATGTAGCTGACTTAAAAACTGAAGAGAAAAAAATGACTACTATTTAATTAATTAGAAAAGAAAAGTAGGTCAAATTTCTTATTTAACTTTTATTACTTTTTGGTCATTGTCAAAAACTCATCCAAGCCAAAGGATGGTGATTTTAAAGAGTAAAATAGCTATTCTTGCTGATGATCATGAATCATTTTTGGTAGGTCAGTAATTCCTCTGATTCTGCATGTCACTACCATGTACCAAAGGCATCCTTAACTTTACTGGTTTCTGAGAACCTCTCCTCTCCTTCTGCTTTGGAGGTAAGCACTTAACACTTCTGTGGTTTCAGATGATAAATTCCAACTTCGGGGAGACACACTTAGAGAACTAGTTATCAATTGTAATGCTTGTTTGGGACACAGAGGGGAGAGGAAGAAGCCTTAAACTGAAGTTACATGCTTCTGCAGCAAGTTGATAAGGGGCTCTGGAGCTTGGAACAGAGCTATGGTTCATAAAATTGAAATATTAGAGACTGTACAGTAACTTGGTGGTCCACGATAAGACTTCATTTCTTTTTTTAAATTTATCTTTTATTTTTGCTTTACAATACTTAGTTCCACAAGTTTTTGAGTTCCAAATTTTCTCACCCTTCTTCACCTCCTCCCTCCCCACCAAGACAACATGTAATCTGATATAGATTCTACATATACCTTCACATTAAACTTATTTACATAATAGTCCAGTTGTAAAGAAGAATTATAGCCAATGGAATGAAACCTGAGAAAGAAGAAATAAAACAAAAAAAGAAGGAAAAAAAGAGACAAAATAGTTTGCCTCAATCTGTATTCAGACTCTGTAATTCTTTCTCTGGATGTGCATAGCTTTTTCCATCATGATTCTTTTGGAGGTGTCTTTGAGCCTTGCATTGATGAGTTGAGCAAAGTCTATCAAAGCTAGTCCTTACAGATACTGTGTGTCTGTAATCGTGTATAATGTTCTCCTCCTTCTGCTCACCTCACTCAGCATCAGTTCATATAAGTCTTAAATGATGGAGAGGATGTAAGAAAATTGGAACATTGTTACATTGTTACTGGAGTTGTGAACTGATCCAGCCATTCTGGAGAACAATTTGGAACTATGCCCAAAGGGCTATAAAAATATCCATACCCTTTGACCCAGAAATATCACTTCTAGGGATGTATCCTAAAGAGATCACACAAGTGGGAAATGGACCAGTATGCACAAAAATATTTATAGAAGCTCTTTTTGTGGTGGCAAAGAATTGGAAAGCAAGGGGATGTCCATCAATTGGTGAATGGCTAAACAAATTGTGGTATATGAATATAATGGAATACTATTGTGCTATAAGAAATGAGGAAGAGACTTCATTTCTAAAGAAAGTTGTATAAGTACATATATGATTTGGAGGGGAAAAAAAGCTCTGAGCATGATTGAAATTCTGTTGAAGTACAGAGGCCTCCTCAGCAATTACTATGCACATTTCAAAACTATTGACACTTCCCTGCAAAGTTTATTTGCCCTGGGCTAGAATCCACAACTCAAGTCTCATTATTTGTTCACCTTTTACTGGATTCATTTGTTGAGGACTGTGAAGCATGGTGAGGTATTCCAAAGTACATTTTGCCTGCAGTTTTAAGGAAGTTTTTGATTTAAAAGGAAATAGCAAGAAATTCCTGAATATTCCTAAATTCTTAAAATACAATTAAATAAAAGCATTTGAAAATCCTTCTTTTGTATTTAAAGCCAGTACTTTGTTCTGACAGTAGAGACACGGTCTGATGCTTATGACGCTATACATGTGGCTTCCAAGAAAAAAAAAATGTTGCTAATGAGAGATCCCGATCAACCAGGTGGATTCTATGCTGGTGACTTCCTAACGATAGAATTCTGAATGTAGAATAGATTGCGTCGGTCAGTCAAATGGACATTCTATCACATATTAGAAGGTTTCAGGCCAAAGATGAAAGCATACTTTCAGGGTTATTGTAAAAGATACTCCTTTAAATATTATGTACTGTCCTAGATGACTTCTGATGCCCTTTCCAGATCTGAGATTCTGGGAGATATGTATTTCTTTGACAGAATGAGTGTATAATCAATGCAGTGGAGAGTGTTGGAACTGTTGATTGAGCTTCTAGTATCTATTCAGGATTTTACCATTGGATTTCATGCACATTGTATCCTCACCTATATTTTGCTTTCACATGTTTATAGCATTTTAGATCCCTGCTTACAGATCAGGAAATAAGGCCAAAGATTTGCATACTGCTCTGAAAATTCACTCCTGTGGATGAAAAATACTTTTTTTTAGAAGAGAGGAATTAGCATAATATCAAGTCATAAATATGAAATTAACCATAAGATAAGGAATGTGACATGTGACAGAAATCGTGGTTATTTCACTGACTTTGGCGAAAGTTAGAGAAAACATCCAATCAGAGGGAGATATAAAGAAGAGAAAGAATGACGAACAAACATAAGTTCTCCTTTTAATGTATTGTCTACCTCATGAAACTGAAAATGGACAAAAATGAAGTCATTGGCTACAATAATGACATTGGCCTACCAAAGTTGAAGTGATACAAAGTGATCAAAGCAATAGGAGGCCTGATGAATCTCAAAAATATTTCATTCTGCAAAACTTAATTTGCCTAATGTGGGTAAATGACAGATAACAGTCTTTTAAAATACAAAATCATCCCTCCCCACCTTTTAGAATTTTTTGCTCAACTACATGTAAGCAATTCTAACATTTTTTTAAATTTTGAGTTCCAAATTCTCTCCTTCTTTCCCTCCTCTCACTTCTCCTTGAGAAAGTAAGCAATTTGACACAGATTATACATATGCAGTCATGCAAAATGTATTTCCATATAAACCATGTTGCAAAAGAAAACACAGGACCTCCCTCCAGAAAAAAAAAAACACAAAAAACAAAAAACAAGAAAGATAAAGTTTTAAAAGAGTATGCTTTGATCTGCACTCAGGTTGTATTAGTTCTTTCTCTGGAGGTAGATAGATTTTTTTTTAACTATAAATCCTTCAGAAAAGTCTTGTCTCATTGCATTGCTGAAAATAGCTAAGTCTTTCACTATTGATCATCATACAATATTGTTATTATTGTATATAGTTGTATATAGTATGTTTGCTGATGGTTTTGGATGGAAACTACTCAGCAATTTAAGGAAAGTTCCATTTATTCCTATGCTTTGTTTGTGAGTGTATAAGTGATTGTGTGTGTGTGTGTGTGTGTGTGTGTGTGTGTGTGTGTGTGTTATAGGAATGAGTGATGTATTTCATCAAAAGCTTTTTTGTATCTATTGAGATAACAATAGGATTTGGTTTTTTTTTATTATTGATATGGTCTATTATGTTGATAGCATTCTTAATCTTGAACTGGCCCTGCATTCCTGGTATAAATACCCCTTAGTTAGAGTGTATAATCTTTGTGATATATTGCTGTATTCTCCTTTCTAGTATTTTATTTAAAATTTTTTGCATCCGTATTCATTATGGAAATTGGTCTATAGTTTTATTTCTCTATCTTTGGTCTTCCTGGTTTGGGTATTATGTTTGCGTCTTTAAAGGAATTTTGAAAACTCCTTCTTTGTATATTTTTCCAAATAGATAATATTGGAATTAATTGCTATTTAAATGTTTGATAGAGTTGACTTGTGAATCCATACGATCTTGGGGATTTTTCACTAAAGAGCTAATCAATGGCTTGTTCATTTTTTTCTAAAAGAGGATATTTAAATATTTTATTTGTTCTTCTGTTAATCTGGGTAATTTATATTTATATAATTATTCATTCACTTTACTTAGATTATCATATTTATTAGTATATAATTGGGCAAAAGAGCCTCTAATAATAGCTTTAAATTTCTTTTCATTGGTGGTGAATTCAGCTTTTCCTCTTTTGATACCTGTAATTTGGTTTCCTTCTTTCTTTTTTATTAAATAAAATTAATCAGTGGTTAATTTTTTTTCATAAAACCAAGTCCTACTTTTATTTATTAGTTCAATAATTTTCCTACTTTAATTTTTATTAATCTCTCCTTTGAGTTTCAAGATTTCAAATTTGGTGTCTAATTAAGGATTTTCAATTTATTCTTTTTCTAGTTTTTTTGTGCATGTCTGATTTGTCGAGCTGCTTCTTCATTATTTCATTGAAGAAAATGTTTAGAAATATCAAATTTTCTGTAATTATCAGTATGGCTGCATCCCATAAATTTTTAGCATCTTATCTCTCTATCATTCTTTCTGATGAAATTATTATTTCTTCTATTTGTTTTTTACCCATTCATTCTTTAGGATTAGATTACTTAATTTCAACAAATTTTTAATCTATGTTTCCATAGCCTATTAAAAATAATTCATACCACATAATGATCTGAAAAGGATGCATTTAATATTTCTGCTTTTCTGCACTTGGTCGTGAAGTTTTTAACCCTGATGTATGCTCAACATTTGTGTAGGTGCCATATACAACTGAGAAAAATGTATAATCCTTCCTATTCCCATTCAATTTTCTCCAGATAGCTATCATAACTTTTAAAAAATTCTATTAATCTCCTTAACGTTTTTATTGTTTATTTTATGGTTAGATTTATCTACTTCTGAGAGGGAAAGTTGAGGCCCCCAACTAGTATAGTTTCATTATCTGTTTCCTCTTGTGACTCACTTAACTTTGCCTTTAAAAATTTGGTTACTATGCCATTTGTTTCATATATCTTAGTATTGATATTACTTCATTGTTTATGTACCTTTTAGCAAAACATAGTTTCCCTCATCATCTCTTTTAATTAGGTCTATTTTTGCTTTTGCTTTGTCTGAGATCATGGTTACTATCCCTGGGTTTTTTATTATATTTTTTTGGGGGGGTATTTTTAATTTCAGCTCAAATGTAATAGACTGTGGTCCAGGCCCATATTTTTACTCTCTCTGTGTCTTTCTGTTACAAGTGTTTTTCTTGTAAGCAACATATTCTTGGATTTTGGTTTTCAATTCTTTCTGCTATCTGCTTCCATTTTATTTTGTAAGTTAATCCCATTCACATTCATACTTATGATTGCTAACTGTATATTTCCCTCCATTCAATTTTTTTCCTGTTTGTCCTTCTCTCTCTCCCTCCCCCTTCCCTCTCTTTCTTTCACCCTATTCTTCCTTAAAGGTCTGCTTTTATTTCTGACTACTGACTCGGTTAATCTGCCTTCCCTTCTATCAGCTCACCTCCTCTCTTTTCCTCTCCTACTTTTAGTTCCCTGCTGGGCATGATAGATTTTGCTACTCAATTGAGTGGATGTATTATTCCCTTTCTGAGCAAATTCCAGTGAGAATAAGGTTCAAGCACTGCCCAACACCCCTTACCATCTTCCTTTCCACTATAAAAGTCCATCATTTTGAGCCTTTTTTATGCTATATCATTTTCCCTATTCTACCTCTCCCTTCCCCTATCTTCCAGTGCATTTCCCTTTCACATCATTAATTAATTTTTTAAATCATTCCATTAAAGTCAATTCACACCATTGTGCTCTGTGTATATATACTCCTTCTAACTGTCCCAATATTGATAAAATTCTTAGGAATTACAGGTATCATCTTCCCAAATAGGAATGTAAATAGTTTAACTTTATTGATTTTCTCATGACTTCTCTTTCATATTTACATTTTTATACTTCTCTTGAGTCTTGTACTTAAAAGTAAAATTTTCCATTCAGCTCTGGTCCTTTCACCAGGAATGCTTGAAGATCCTCTAATTAATTAATTATGTGTTTTTTCCCTGGAATAATTGTACTCAGTTTTGCTGGGTAGGTTTTTCTTGGTTGTAATCCTTTGTCCTCTGCCTTCTAGAATGTTATAATTCAATCCTTCTGATCCTTTAATGTGGAAGCTACTAAATCTTATTTAATTATGTGGGTCTACAATATTTGGTTTTTTTCTCCTAGTTGATTGCAGTGTTTTCTCCTTGACCTGAAAGCAGAGGAATTTGGTTATAATATTTCTGGGAATTTTCATTTTGAAATCTCTTTCAGGAGGTGATCTGTGAATTCTTTCAATTTCTATTTTGCCCTTGGTTTCTAGGATGTCAGGGCAGTTTTCTTGAATAATTTCTTGAAATATGATGTAAAGGCTTTTAAAAAAGAATCGTGGCTTTTGGGTAGTCGAACAATTGTTAAATTATCTCTCCTTATCTATTCTCCATGTCCGTTGTTTTTAAATGAAATACTTCATACTTCCTTTTATTTCTTCATTCTTTTCATTTTGTTTTATTATTTCTCAATACCCCATGGAGTCATTAGCATCCACTTGCCCAATTCTAATTTTTAAGGAATTATTTAGTGAATATTTGTATATATACACACAATACATATATGTGTATGTATGTGTGTATATATCTATATATGTGTATATATGTGTATACATACATGCATATGTATTTATACATATATACATACATACATATATACATACATACATATATATGTATACATATATATATATGTTTCCATTTGGCCATATCTGTTTTTTAAAGTATTCTTTTAGTGTATTTTTATGCCTCTTTAACATATGGCCAATTCTGCATTTTAAGGTGTTATTTTCTTCGGTATTTTTGTGCCTCTTTTTACAAAACTGTTGACTCTATTTTCACAATTTTCTTGCATCCTTGTCTTTTATTTCCCTAATTATTATTTTACTTCTCCTATTTGATTTTTAAAATCATTTTCCCCCAGCTCTTCCAGGAATTCTTGTTGGGCTTGTGTTTACTTCACATTTTTCTTTGATTCTTTCCTTGTAGCTTTTTGGATATTGTTTTTTTCTTCTGAGTTTGGCTCTTGCTCTTCCCTGTCCCCTTAGTATTTTTTTTTATGGTCAAGATTTTTTTGTTGCTTGCTCATTTTTCTAACCCATTTCTTGACTTTTAAACTTTATGTTAAAGTTGGGCTGTGTTCCCAGGATGGAGGGGCCTGTAACAACAATGTTGCTTGCTGCTACTGTGACTGTGTAAGACCAACAATACCAGCCCACAGAAGGGCTACTAGCACAGGTTCTTTGATCTCCTTTTCTATGGAAAGGAACTTTAAGGAGTTAACAATCTCACTTTAATCAAACATACATATGTAATTCACTTAGTTCAGGGAGGGGGAGAAAGCCAGCACCCTGAACTTCAGAGCAAATACCAACAAAAATTACAAACAGAAAATATCGACAGATCAAATAACCCAAACCAGTAGACAGTCTTCTAGCTTTCTGTCCAACATCTCAGTATATAGTTACAGGCAACCACTAACATCTGGGTTTTCAAGCCAGGGGGCTCCTTAACAATGGCTACCCAGAGTCTCATCTGATCAAATCACACAACACTCTTCCAGTGAGTGAGAGCCCCAAACAAAATGCTAATCTCTGAGTTTATGTACCCTTTTTAGGGAAAGTGTGTCCCAACCATGTGACTTAAAACCATGCGACGCTTCTTCAGGCATCACAACCACTCAACTCAAACCTATGTGAACTAGGCATCCTTTTTTCTTAAGCAGGTCATCAAAGGCTCCTGGATTTAATCAAAGAAACAAAAGCACTTGATTACCTCAGTGCTCCAAAAAGGAAAACAGTAAAAAAAAGTCCTACCTTAATTATCAACACAGGGGCACTATCCCACACTTCAACTTTTTATGCTGCTGTTTTCATAGCTAGTTGGGGGGGGGGGTCTATAAATTTTAGGGGAATTTAAGGGAGTGTAATCTAAGGAGAGGTATGGTCACTGCTCTCCTTGCTTGTGCTTTGGTCATTACCTAGGAAGGGACCTTGTTCACCTGTAGTCAGAAATGCTACATTTATGTCATACTGTTTGAGAGTAGGGACTATTTTCATTATTGCTTTCATGCCCATAGATCTGACTACAATGACTGGCACATAGTAGTTGCCTAAGAAATGCTTTTGTAATATAGTAGTAAGTGTTAGAGTATAAAGTAGAACCCAGGTCCAGTAATTTCAAATCCAGTGGAGGTAACAAGCATTTATAAGTCTCTACTACATTTTAGGCACTGTGCTAAGCACTTTACAATATTATCTTATTTGATTCTCACAACAACCCTGCAATGGAGGTACTATTGTAAGCACTTATAAGGATATGGCTCAATGCCTAAATCACAGTAATTGATTACCATTTTACAGTAAGGGAAATTGAAGCAAACAGAGGTTAAGTGACATGCTCAGGGCCACACAACTAGTCAGAGTCTGAGGCCATATTTGAACTCACATCTTCCTGATTTCAGATTTGGCACTATATACACTGCATTACCTAGTTACTTCACGCTAGGTTTTGCACCATAGCATTCGGGTGACAACCAAGAAATCAAAATAAGGCAAAGTCCTCCAGTGCCTTGCATAGTTAGTCTATGACATATTTTTGGAAAATCACCAACAAGAATTCTACAGATTGGGTTGTAGTGAGTGTCCCATTTGCACCAGATGGAGGGGAATTTTCTTGAGGAATTAGAAGGTATATCAAGTAGTAACAAGCTATTGCTTGTTACCAATGATGACTTTCAGGCAAGAAGTATTATAAAAGTTTATCATTGAGTATAGATTTGCCTGGTGATGAGGTCGTCTGGTCACGCTTTGAGAATCATAAGAAAGAATTCATGGAACCTTTGACTCAAGACTTAGCGATAGAAACTTCCACTCTGCTCATGGATTTAGAGATGGGAACCTCTGCTTCCTCCTTAACCCTCCACCCCCACATACAACCTTATGGAATCAATTTACCTATCTTTCAAAATATAGTCTAGAATTCTGGGAAGTCATTCAATCAACTTTTAAGTCTTGAGAAATGAAGCAAAGAAAGAGATTTAACTACATATAAACTAAATTAGCTGAGGAAATAGGGAAGACAAGTTTCTGTTGTGAGCCTTCAGAGGATATTCACTGTATTTCTGATGAATGATCTCAATGTAGCCTTAGTGTAGGGAGGGACAAAGTCCCTGAGTCATTGGTTGAAAGTTCTCAGACTGTACCCTTGTGGCCTTTTTGCAATTTGCAGATTTCAGTGAAAAATTCTCAGGGAAGCAGTTAATTCCACAGAAAACAAATCATATGTAGTTTTATTTCTGTAACTATTTAGGCACCATTTTTTAGACATTAAAAAAATCACATTTTCTAAAAACTGACTAAATACTGATTTATGGTCTGTAACATACCAATTCCTCATTTCACAGATTAGAAAATCACTATCTTCAGAGAGTCACTGGTAGATGAGAAGATATAATTTCTCTGGTACAGAGATAAGTACAGGATCTGAAAGGCATTTACTTCACTACTTCCACACAAAGCTTTACATCTACAAGGCTATATATCATTGATCCTTCTAGGAAACTACTGGGTGCAGTGGGAATAATACTGGATTCAAAGTGAGAGGACTTGGATTTGAACCCTGACTATATCTTCCAGTACTTGTGTGATCTTTGGTAAGTCATTTGATCACTGTGGGTCTCAATTTCCTCGTCCAGAAAATGAGGAGATTGTATTACCTGACATCTAAGATCCCTTCAAACACTAAATCTATGCTCCTATTATCCTGACCCCTCTGGAGGGCTTCCTGTAATGAATGAGGCCCACATCCTGTAATCATTGGGGCATAAACCCTTGGAGTACCTCCTGGGTTCAGTGTTTAGGCAGAAATAGTTTGGGGCTGATGATGACTCACTTTGTACTTATGAAACTTTGGGACTAATTTCAATGAATCTTCCATGTCTTCTACTTTGAGGAATACTGAAAATAAAGAAATTAAAATAACTCCAGAAATTCACAGAGTTCCAGAAATCCACAGGAAAGAAGATCCAAGAAAGGGGTTAGCAATAAAACTCATGGTCTCAGATGTCTATACTCGAATGTTCAAAGTATGTGTAATCAGCAGACTGAAATAGAGAGTCTAACCTGAGAAAGCAAAACATATTATATGCCTTTCATTCATTCTAAGGCAGAAAATTTGGAGAAGCCCTTTAAACCTTTACTCTCCAGGGCGTGTTCCACGTGTGTCGAGCTCATTAATAAAGGTAGATTCACAAAATGAGGTAGGGGAGTAGGAAATGATCCCAAGAAAGTATTCTTCTTTTAGTGTCCTACTCCAGAATCAAAGTATATTTGTGGAAGCTCAGAACATGAGCATCTCTGATTCATGAGTGACCTATCCAAACTCTTTCGGACGGTCACAAGCTTTCCAGGGGAGCCATTTGGAAAGAATAGATTTATAACACCTAGCACTATGTTGGGAAAACAAAATCCCATGTTGGGAAAACAATTCAAATCTTCCAATATGTCCTTCATTTCCTTCTATCAAACATTTTTTAAACGGCTATGAAGTGTCAGATACTTCTAGGCAACAGGAATATAAGAAGGGTCAAATAAACCAACCCAGGCTTCAAAGCAGGAAAAGGTTTGGGATATGTGAAGATCAGCATAACACAAGGTACAGGCAGATCGGGGCAAAGGAGAGATGCAATCATGGATCCTAGTCATATTTGAGCAGAAAGAGAAAATGTTAGGACAGCCCCCTTTCTGCTTATGTTTTTTTTTTCCTTTGAGCAACATCTTAATGACAATGAGTTTCTTGATTCATTGTCTGACTTTAGTAAAAAATCCATTTCACATGTTAGGGCTCAGAATTGGGGGAAGCCCATTAGTTTGCTAGATAGTAGAATGGACAGAGCGCTAGACCTGCAGTTTGAAACCAGCTTTAGATGTAATTTAGTAGCTGTGTGACCTTGGGCCATTCACTTAACCTTTTTTTTGCCTTGGTTTCTTCAATTACAAAATGGGGATAATAATGGTACCTTCCCCCAGGATTATTGTGAGCATCAAATGAGATATTTTTAAAGCTCTTTGCACATCATCTGGCATATAATAGGTGTTATATATTACTACTACTGATGATGGCATTAATCAATTATTTAATACTATTATTATTATTATTATCAAAGGATGTAGGGTTGGAAGGGACTTGCTAATTTAATTCCTCCATTTCAGAGGAAGCTAGAAGGCATAGAGGAACAGGTTGTGGAACCTGGAGTCAGGAAAAACTGAGTTTGGGTCACAGCTTATCACCTGCATGACCTTGGGTAGGTCACTTATTTTTTCTCACCCCCAATTTCCTCATCTGTAAAATTTGGATAATTAAAAATACTCTTTTTACTGGGAAAATCCATTGATAAAATACGTGTACAATGCTTTAAGAACCCTAAAGTGATATCTAATACTAGCTGTTAACATTATTCCACAAATTTAAGTCAAGGAGCAGTTTTTGAGTACCTACCATGTGCCGAGGGTACAAAGAAAAAGTAAAGCAGGATTTACCCTCTGGTTTCTTCATATTTACTAAAGGTAAACAACATGCATACACACACATATACATATACATGTATATTTCTGTCTATATATCTATATCTGAATGCATATATAGATATATTTCTCTCTATATCTATCTTCATATAAATATACGTATATATATGCATGTTTTATATATATATGTGTATATATATATATATATATGTATATATTTAGACAGAGAGAGAGAGAGAGAGAGAGAGAGAGAGAGAGAGAGCCAGCCAGCCAGGGAGAAAGAGCGTGGAGACGCTACCAACTGCGGTATCAGAAATGAACCTGAAGTTCAGAGAATATAAATCAGTTTTCACAGGTCCCACATCCTACAGATCCCCTCTGTGATCTATACACAGATTATCTTACTGTAATCTGTGTTGGTAACCAAAAATGGGCTCCTTAGCCCTTAGTCAACAAGTGCCCTCGACTAGTTTGGCTTTTTCCCCTGAACTGAATGCTGTTTGTACGTTGGACTGGAGTAAGCTTCTCGGCCCCTTCACCTTGCTTCCCTTGCTTAAGCTGATCGAAAGAACCTGTGCTTTCCTGGTCAACCCCTTCACCTTGCTTAAGCAGACTGAAAGAACCTGTGCTTTCCCCGGCGTACCTTACACCCCCGCAGAAGCCGGATAGTTAAAAACAGCTTCTGTTGGAGCCAGAGGCTGCTATAGCTACAGCCATAGCCGAAGCTGAAGCAGGAGCTGCCAGTAGCAGAGCTGATCTATGGGAGGAAGCTGAACAAGGACTTGAGGCCATTGGGTAATCTTTTTACCATAGAGGGGGAAGCATGTATATGATTTTGCTGTACACCAGCATGCTTCTCTGTGGCCTCCTGGTTACCCTTGCGAGGCGTACTTATTGGGCCTGGAAGCTTTTGATCAATATATCAAAATGGGGATGCTGGTTCATGGGTTGGTTACTGTGGAGCCTAAATATATGCTTTGATTCTTCTGCCTCCTACTTTGAGAGTTTCTTATATCCGGCGGTTCCGAACCTTTCAGACATATATATGATCTTCTTTGAAATTATAAACTCTGTCCTCCTAATACATAATCACATCTTAGGAAGCTGGTGGGGTGGTCAGGTGAAGGATTTCAAGATCATGTTATGTGAGGATTGGTTGCAGGCGCTGAGAGTGGTTAGAGCAGAGAAGGTAGGCCTTGAGCCAGGGGGTTGGGATGGGGGTGGAAAGGACATACATGATTTAAATATTTGAAGGGCTATCCTTTGGAAGACAAATTCCAGTTATTCTATTGTACCCTAAAGACAGAATTAGGGGTGATGGCTGGAAGTTGCAGAAGCGAATTTTTTCAGTATGGAAGAAAAAAAATATAAAAATGCCACCCAACTTCTTAATAGTAAGAGCTGTCCAAGAACAGAAGGGATGAGCTTGGGTGAGCTGCCTGGCCCATCTTAGTCACTTTCAGGAAATGTTTGCTGACGGATTAGATTTGCCCTCACTTACAGCAGAATCCATAGAATGAGCTCCTTGACAGCAGGGAGGTTTTCACCTTTCTTTGCATACCCAGCACAGAGCGACACTTAATAAACATTGATTCACTTAAGATACTCAGTTGAAATCATGATAACCTATTATTGGAGATGTCACACAGAGAACTTTCTCCCATTTTAAGGCAACTAGGTGGCACAGTGGATTGAAAACTGGGCCTGGAGTCAAGAAGACCTGGGTTCAAATTCAGCCTCAAACATTTTCTGGCCATGTGAACTTGGACAAGTCACTTAACCTCTGTTTGCCCTAACTTCCTCATCTCTAAGATAAAGACAATATTAATGCCTCCAAGAGTTGGGAAGATTTAATAAGATTGAGCTTGAAAAGCATTTAGCACAGTTCCTGGTATGTAATAAGGGGTATATACATGCTGGTTCTTATTATATTATTATTATTATTATTGCTATTTTCAATTAGTCAATATTTATTAAGCGCTTACTATGCACCAGTCATTTTCTTAAATGCTGTGACTACAAAAAAAGAATAACAGCCCCTGCCATCAAGGGGCTTAAAATTCAATGGGGGAAGGCAACACACAAAAGGAAGCTGAAAACGGTGGGAGAAGGGAAGGTGCCTGATGTGAGTGACATGTTGGAGAAGTCCAAATGAGTTTAGCTAGGTGGAAATAAAAAAGATGACTGGACTGAGACCCTACTTAAGTGAATGTTCTTGGACGAGCTCTCCAATGAGAGCACTTTCCCTTCCATAAAAGGGGGCAAATACACTGAGGATATGAGTACCAGGGCTGACATAATCTTCCAGGATGATGAAGTCATTGGCGGTGATGGAGAAGTCATTCCAACAGATTAGGAAAATGATTGGACCAGTTAGCTCTGAAGTGTGAACTCTGATGAGCTGTGATTCTACAGACTCCTGGCTCTTTCCATGCCCCTGTGATGCATGACAGCTCTCCTCCTTGGGTATGTGGTTAGTGAGGACATTTGGGAAGGAACCAATCAATTTTGAAAATCTGTCATTGTTTGTTTACAGAAATTCCATCGATTCCTATCTGTCCCTTCCTCCTTTCCCTACTCCAGTTATATTTTTCAAAGGAGAGAAGAAGGGTAAGGAAAGAAAGTTCTCAAAGAAAGAACAAGGTGCCAATTCACTAGAAATCAATTCCTGAGAAGGGAAAACAGCCGGAGGAAATATAGGGAGTTAGAAAAGAGCAATAATAAGACGGAGAGAGGGTACATACGATGCTGAATTTAACAGCAGCCAAACAGAACGAGACCAGGGAAAAAAGGCAGAAATAAGGGCAGAGGTGCTGAGCAAGGGGTATTTGGTGATTGAATGTAAGTAGAGTACAAGCCTGGAGAAGAGGAGATTTAGAGGAGACATGATGGCTGTCTTCAAGTATTTAAAAAGCTGTCATGTAGAAGAAAGATTAGACGGGTTCAGTTGCGCCCCAGAGGGCAGAACCACAAGGAATGGTGCAAGTAACAAAGAGGTAAATTTAAGCAAATGTCAGCAGAAACTTTGCCAATCATCAGACCTATGCAAAAGTGAATTCGGGTTATAGGGCCTGACTTTCTTTCACTGCAGCTCAAGGAAAAGTCGGGTGCATTTCTCTGCAGCCTGCTCTCAGGACTTTCTCTACCAGGTGTCATATACTGCCTCACCCTAGAAACTCACTTCACCAAGGGGCTATTTCTCATATTGGACTACTTTTCCAGCCCTGTAGCCTCTCCCTTTGATGGGATATCTACTCCCAGAACTCCATTTAATGGGAGTGTCTATGCCCCATTTCTCATTCTTTTCCAAGCTGTTCCCCAGACCTTCTCTCCCACCCCTTCATTTTCTTCCCTCCCCCAGCTTCTTTTACATATGTCTTCCCCCATCAGTCAGTCAACAAATATTTATTAAGTGCCTCACTATGTGACCAGACACTGAGCTAAGCCCTGGTGAATGTAAGAATGTAAGCTCCCTTGTGGGAAGGGACCGCCTTTCTTTCCACTTGTATGTGTATCCTCAGTCCTTAGCACAATTCTGGGCACATGGGAAGTGCTTAATAAAAACTTGGTGGCTGCCAGACTTGTCCAGTGTACTGTAGAGGGAAATCTTGTGCAGATAAGCATCAGCATGGCACATTGGGCAGAGTGTTGGATCTGGATTCAAGAACACCAGGATTCCAATCCTGCTTCTGTCATGCTGGCTGTGTGACCTTGGACTAGTCATCCTACTTCTCAGTGACTCAGACAACTCTAAGACCAAGTTTTAAAGAAGTAGTACATATTCAGTGACAGAGGAATTTCCTTATTGAGAATTGCTTGCACAAATGAACTTAGAATTTTTCTCCTCTGCTCCAAATATTGCCAGGTTTTTCCAAGTGTTCTTCGTATGATATGTTTTCAAGACCCCGCACAATTGTCCTTGCTACCTCCTGTTCCTATCCCTGCTCCTGACATTGGCTGTTCTTCAGTGCTGCCCAAACAAAGAACTTAACACATTGGCAAAACTCTAAATATATAAGCTGATCTGGAGAAGACAATGGGACTGTGACTTTCTTTTATTCAGACACTTGGCTTCTTTTGATGAAATTCAGGGTTTTGGAACAGGTAACTCATACTATTGGCTCCTATTGACCCTGTGGTTCAACAAAAGCCCAATTCTCTTTTGTAAGAGCCAATGTCAGAGCAGGCATTTCTATTTCTGTACAGGTGTTATTGATATTTTTAACCCTAAAACAGGACTTGGAGACTTTTCTGTACTGTCTTCCTCCCAGTGGTTCAAGTTTGCTGCTCTGGCCTGGCATGGTGATTTGGCATGTTGATTTTGTCCTCCATCAGGAAAGCTCTCCCTCCCCTTTTGTGATAGCCACACATTAGTATGTGGGATGTCTCCATTGTTCATCAGAACCATTGATCTTAACTAGGACGAGGCAAAACACACAGAGCAGAGTAGTGCAAAGCATACTAAGTGACTGAGTTTTTCTTGGTTTCAGTGTCCTTTGCTTTTAAATGAGATTTGGTGAGGTGGTCTCTATAGTTTTTTCCTCTTTTTATACCATGTGATTAAATAAAGACAGAGCCTTCTGGGAAGCAGCTGAAGGTTCCTCTGCAGATTAACATTAATTCATTGATCAACACAATTATAGCATAGTTTATTCATCAGACAGTAATCAGTGAAATTCTCTAAGCAGTTTGGTCCATACCAGGGACAATTCCCTGAAAAATTCATCCCTTTACTTGATGTACTTCGTGTCAAATGTTTATCAGCTGTTCATCCTTGAGCAAAAATAACATCCTGCCTGTTTGATCTTTAGGGGATCTGTTAAGCTCTCTGAGCCTTAATGTTCTCATCTGTAAAATGGAATGTTGGGGTACGTGATCTTTTAGGTGTCTGTGGGCTCTAAATCTCTTATACTCTGATACTAACCTTCCAACAGAAGTCAAGATGATGAAGGTGATTTTCACTCTAGTAGGATGACATTGCATTATTAAAACAAACATTGTATTAAAAAGGTGTCATGCCATTCTTCCTTCTTTAGATAGTCTTTAGAAGAGGATCATTGTGATATCATTTCTGTTTTTTGTCCTTCATCCTCATTCTAATAAATTTCTACCTCAACTCTACCCTCGTGCTCAAGAGATTTCAGGCACACTTATTTTAACATTTATTAATACTACTTTCTCCTTTTACTACATTTTTTAGGATGTTGCATCCTTCTAATGTCTTGATCCAAACATGACTTCCGGCCCAAACAATTCTTATTCTTCTCTGGGAAGATGGCATACTTCTTGATTAATGATGCTAGATCCGCAAATACATAGACTGTAGAATATAAACAACCATTAAGCAGCCATCCAGATGGTGTCTTTAAATATTTGAAAGAAACACAATATTTCAATAGTTAAAATAATGATACACTTTTCCCCCATCCATGTTCATGGCCTCCATGAAATCTATCCATGAGCCCCTTGGAGGTCCATGAGTCCTAAGTTTAAGAACCCATGTACTAATTCTCATTCTTGGGGAGGGGTTAGAAGAGGGATATATGTAAGATTTCTCAAGTTGCAAATGCCTGTTTATCTTCTTTCCATGAAGAACTTCATCAAATCTAATCTCACTATCCACAAATAGAATTAGCTTCTTACCTGCCCAATGACTCTGTAGTTCCGATTTTCTCCTTTCATCACATAATTCCACTTCCTCCCTTCCTGAGATAGGTTTTGCTTCTTTTCTATGCCTTTTGATATGCATTAAAAAACTCTACCTTCTTTGATTTTATTTTCTTTAGTCATATCCTCAGTCCTTTTATCTTTTCTAACGAGCCAGAGATGAAAGCCACATTCTTCTAAGCCATTTGCTTTGCATCTTTCAACAAGATAGGTTGAATTCATGGCATCCATAATTGGTGATTGTTTCAGGCAGAAAGACAAACATAGCATATACCCTTCACCCTAATGGAATAGCCCCATCATCATTAATGTATCCTTTGACAAATGAACCATCAATCCCCCACTGAAAAGAAAATCTGATTCCATTTTACTAGGCTTATTTCTTGTGGTTCCTAGTTACCACAGGTTATTTGAGTAAGACTCTTAAGTTTGTCATCGCTTCTACTATCCTATGAAAGTTCAAGAAAATTAATGCAATAAAAATAAGCACAAGCAGACATTAACTCACCGGGCCTTCAGAAAATGCATCATAAATAAATACACAAAACAAGTCACTCATTCAATCAACAAGCATTTATTAAGCATCTGCTACATTCTAGATACCTTGCTAGGTCATCAACAAGAATGTATTAAATGCTTACTATGTGCCACACAATGTGTAAAGTGTGGGGGATACTAAGAAAGGCCAAAAAGGCCCTCCTCTCAAGGAGTTCACAGCCAGTGAACAAGCATTTATTAAACACCCACTATGTGATAGGCACTGTGCTAGGCTCCAAGGATACAAATACAAAGAGTGACATAATCTCATCCCCAAAGAAATTATCATGGGAGACAACATGCTAATATACAAGGATATATAGAATCTATTTATTCAGAATTAATGCAAAATAAATGCAAAATAATTAAGTCTGCTACTCATGGAGAGAGGGTATTTACCTCATCTAACTTTCTGTATAGCTTGTTTTCTAGGGTTCATGATTGCTCCGCCTCCCAAAACCTTGACATTTTTGGTGACCTTTCAATTGCTTGTTGTCTCTATTTTATCTTGTATATGTCTTGCTTGTACATAGTTGTTTTCACATTGTCTCCACAGACCATGAGCAACTTGAGAGTAGGATACCATTTTGCCTTTCTTTGTAGCCCCTGTGCTTAGTACAGTCTCTGGC
Organism: Trichosurus vulpecula; assembly: GCF_011100635.1. Taxonomy (NCBI): domain Eukaryota; kingdom Metazoa; phylum Chordata; class Mammalia; order Diprotodontia; family Phalangeridae; genus Trichosurus; species Trichosurus vulpecula. The sequence continues at coordinate 20,004,320 of NC_050580.1, read as the reverse complement.
ACAGAGTAGGTGCTTAATAAATGTTTGATGACTTGAATTACTGGTAAAGGATCTGGATGCAGCCAAGGTGGATGCTAATGGCAGAAATTTCTTGCACTACTTTGAATCCCAACAAATTATAAAAGCAGGTACCAGAGGGGGCGGGGGTAGGGGAGGAGAGAGAACTAGTAAAGCCAACTTGCTTGGATGTCTTCCAGCTTCTTTGTGGGGGACCCCTGGCATCTATTTGTGGGATTTGAGATGCTAGAATTGACATTAAAAGAAAACTTAAGCTAGATCATGCCTGAATTTAATAAAGTATTGGGGTGAAAACAGCTCAAGGATTTGTGAAAATGTGATTTCTGATAAGAAAGGTCACTGTAAAAAGGGAATAGTATATCTGATATGCTCATTATCACAAAAGAAATCTCTTTAGTGTCAGCACATTTAAGATATCATATATTTGAAGGGACACATTTGGGAGTTAAGCTTCCTTCATGATTTATTAGGATTTGTTCACTTAGCTCCATCTGCTCAGTGGATTTCTGTTTCTTTATCTGTAATTAAATAAATAAACCCACAAATAAATGGTTTCCTTAAGGTATTGAAAGTTAGTGCCCCTCTCCATGTCTTTAACTTTACATCCTAAATAGCTCCCTTAGCACAAATTAAATGACAGCAACCTTGTGGTATCTAATAATACACACTCCCATTGAAGTGAAAAGGAGTTGATTCTGTATTTCTGATACATGGATTCAAATTCCATGTTTGAGCCTTACCACCAGCATGACCTAGTGTAAAGGGCTTCTTCCTGGCCTCTAACTTCCTCATCTGATAATGAGATGTTTGGATTTGATGCCTACTGAGGTCCCTTACAGCTGTAAATCTGTTATATTATTAGTCCTTTCTCCCTCTCCAAGTTATTTATATTGCTTTGTGTAAAAACTTTTCACTTTTTATTTGTGTGCAGAATTGTATTTACTTGGTTGAAAGTAAACTCTTTGAAGGTAGAGATATTTTTATTTTGTCTTTATTTACATAGCCTCCAGAAAGGTCCTTAAGATAAAATTAGGATTTAATTAATTAATCCTCATAATATGTCCTTAAGAAATGCCTTTGGTAATAGATTGGATTGGGGCAATATGATGTGGCAGTTAAGAAAGTTACTAAAATCTTAGACTGCATTAAAAGAAATATAGAGTAGGTGTTTAATGAATGCTTAAAAATTGAATTAAATACATGCCTATTGTACTAACATCATTATCCCTATATCCTCCTCATCTAAAACTTGAGCTCCATCCTTGAAACCACCCTGACCTCTGACTGGTCTGGATTCAGGCCTGCACCACAGGTCCCACACTTCTGGGTCATCCCCATTCTGTGTCCCATGCCCACTCCCGCCTCATGATGCCACGGGTGTCCAACAGTGTTGCTTACTTCTATTTGTATTCCTTTTTGTCCCAGTGGTAGTTTGACATTCCTTAGGTAATTTGGGATCTCACCATGTTAAACTATATTTGCAAATAGCAAGCATTTAATAAATGTTTCTCTGTCTTTTCTCTTCTCTTTTTGTCTCTCTCAGTTTCTCTATCTTATACATCCTAGAAGTACAGGGTCTTCTCACCAATGCAGTCCCACTCTGATTGGTATAGGACAGGGGCAGGGAACCTGTGGCCTCGAGGTCACATGTGGCCCTCTAGGTCTTTGGGTGTGGCCTTTTGACTGAGTCCAAGTTTTAGAAAACAAATCCTTTTATTAAGGTGATTTGTTTTGTGAAGTTTGGATTCAGTCAAAGGACTTCCCTTGAGGACCTAGAAGGCACATGTGGCCTTGAGGCTGCAGGTTCCTCACTCTTGGTATAGGAGATTTAACTTGCTGTTTTCCAACTTAGTTCAGTTTACCTCTTCTAAAGCAACTTGGTGTCCCCTACCCTGTCCCTGTGAGCTCACTGTATTATTGCTGAACTCAGTATGGATAACTTACTGCATCAGCCCACTGAAGCTCATAACTCCCAAGCTCAAGAGATCAGCCAGCTTTAGCCTCCCTGGTAGCTGGGATTAGAGGCATATGCTGTCATTCCTGGTTTAAGTTGGCTTTTCACTAGACAGATTAATTTTGATTTCTGGCCTCTTCTTTCTATTCATCTGAATCCAGGTCACACTCGAGACTTATAGGACTGGGTCCTTTTCTTTCTTCCTCTGCCTTTATTCTACAGAATGGGAATGTGGTCTAAATTCAGACTTCTTTCTTCTTCACTGAGTGGAATGGGAAGAAAATAATTATGGGTGGTATTGCTTTATGCGTGAATGGTTGTGATCAAAGTGACATAACTCTGTGAGTCATTTTCATTCCTTCATGTTTTGTGCCTGAAATATACGCAACAAAGGCAGAAATGTGCGGCAGCACCTCTGACACCCCAGGGCCCCACCAGCCCATCTGAAAGCCACTAAATTGCTCTCCATTGCCTACAAGATAAAATACAAATTATTTTGTGTGGCGTATGCAGCCTTCTACAATGAATCTAAGTTTTATGTTTTTCTTTAACTCCCATTTCTCCCATTCTCTCCTGTCTGTTTTAGCCAAAGTGAATACGAATTTTTGAGGCCACTTTGACACTTGCTATTTCCCTAAATTTGCAGACATGGTCTTTCATGTCTGAAAATAACACCATGCAAATTCCTGCCTGTCAAGAGCATTCCTTCTCTTCCAAATTTAGCTGAGGGGGCTTTTCCTCTTTGAAAGCTTTCATGATTTACTCAGGTAGCTTAAGCTACTGTTTAGGTTGCATGGAGACCTACGGTGTACATAATGAGAGAGGTGATCACCGTATTATATTTTACCCTTAATCAGACCAATATCTGGAAGATGATGGTACCATATTTCCAAAAGACCTTTGACATTTTGGAGTTTGTCTAGAGGCAGTTTCTACGAATGATGAAGGGACCAGAGAACATCAATGAATGATGGCCTAGATATTTAACCTAGAGGTGGGGGGCATGGCACAGCAACTGTCTTCAAGAATCAGTTGGACTTCCATATAGAGAAAAAATTGATTTATTGTGCTTGGTCCCAGAAGGAAGAACTAGGAGCAATGAGTATTAATGTCAGAGAAGTAAATTTTCCTCAAACAAATCCTTAGTTTGACACAAAAAGATGGAATGGATGTCCCTGGGATTTAGGGAGTTACCTACTTTGGGAGATCTTTAAGTGAAACCTTATTGGTTTTAGGTTGAATATGTCATAGGTACCATTTTCTATGATCTCTGAAATATTACTAACAATGGACGAAGCAATCACATCTGTCCATTGTTTGTGGGCCCAAGGGTGTGTTGCAGCTAGGCCAGGGGACTTTAGTTCACCAAGGGCAGCCAAGGACTCCTACTATCTTTATTCTTCTTCAGGATCAATTCCCTATTAGCCACTTTGGTTCTGCCATTTCCAGTGCATAGGCAATGGTTATCGGTTATTTTTCATCTTTGTATTCTAAGAAGCTACCATGATACCGATGTGCTTAATAAGTATTTCTTGAATCATGAAATTGGAAAAAAAATGACTGTGTCTATCCAGGTCAGGAGGAAACCCATTTAGAGCTTGAATGCTGGATTATTTGTAAGGCATTAGGATGAACAGATGAAAATTCTGGGGGCCAGAAAGGGGAAGGGGCTTGACTGCACTCACACAGGTCATCAATGACAGAACTTAGATTTGAACCCAAGCCCTCTGATTCTTAACTCAGTGTTGTTCCCCTGTACTCGTGCCTAGCTAACTCCAAAAATTAGCCTGTAGACAAACACTGTCTTCAAGGGCGTATTTGTACCATTGGGCCTTACCCTTCCATTTTTTTAGGTAGCTCTTGAGAGAGGTATTTTCGTCCAAATTTTCACATCGTATGTTTTAGAGCTGGAAGGAACCTTAGAAGTAATTATCTTAGTTGTCAGACAAGTAATAAGAGGATTAATGAGTCTAAGATTTCTCTGAAAGGAAGGAGGAATAGACCACTCATGGATCGATGTAGGAGAGATCTATTGTGTAGACTTCTTTTGGGGGAGAAGGTGTGAGACTTGTGATATCATTGGCCCAGTGAGCTGCTGGTATGACAACTCCGTAGTATATAATAAGCACTTAAAATGGTCATCGACTGAATGATCCGATCCAGGTAAATGGGTAACTGATTTGGAACTTAAAGTTTCAGAGTTTCCTGGGGACTTTGAGAAGTTCAATAACATAGACAATCTATATTAGTAGCAAGACTAGAACCTAGGTCTTCCTGACTCCAAAATCACCATGCCACTGTCTCCCATTGGAAGGAATGTCGCTGAGAGATATTAAGTAGTGTCAGACAATCCTCACTCTGCAGTCTTAGCATCATTAGTCAGTCATCAACTCCATGTCTTTCTTTTGGTGGTATTCTGGATCCTAGAGCAAGGTGGGGACCACTAGTAGAACATGGCACTTTACTTCCAAGTGATCTTTGGCATTAAAGCGTTTTAGACCTTTCAGGAGCTGTGGATAGAAGACTATCTGTAGTGACCTCATGTTATGATGACTCAGAACACCATTGTTTGCTTCCATCCTGGGGGAGCTTTGTGCAATTGGGATAAGTTTGACACATGGACTCTGATTCTTGGGAACCACAAGACTCCTGATGGCATTCACCTGCTACATTGGTCTTTTTTGGAGTTAGCACTGACTGCTTTCCTTCACATTATCCAGACTATCCCCTTCATTTCACAGATGATGAAACCACTGGATGAGATTATAAAGTAACATGAAAGACAGTATAATGATTAATATAAAGTAACATACAAGAGTGTATAATGAATAACCAATCAATCACCATTCGATAAATGTTTATTGACTCTTAGGTGCTAGACTGTGCCTGATAATCGGGATACAAAGTCAAATATTTAGCAGTCCGGGACCTCAAGATCTTTACATTCTATCAGAGAAGCCAATGTGTAAACATAAAAGAACATGTAGAGTATACATCTGATGTATGCACACAGAGAGTCTGGATCGGAACTGCTAATGTAGGTAAGTGCGTTTTCTGTAACTTATAGTCTTAGAGAACACCTTCTGGAAGGACTGAGAGATTGAATGAGTTGTCCGGCTAATTTGGTAGTTAGAAGCAGGACTTGAACCCAGATCTTCCTCACTTTGAGGAAGTGAACTCATTGCAGTATGCCGTGGCACCCTTCCAAATATTTTTGTAGTTGAATTGTCTCTGACTCTTGATGACTGCATTTGGGGTTTTCTTGGCAAAGATACTAGAGTAGTTTGCCACTTCCTTCTCTAGCTCATTTCACAGATGAGGAAACTGAGACAAAAAGCATTAAGTGAGTTGGGGAGGGTCACACAGTTAGTAAGCATCTGAGCCTGGATGTGAACTCAGGTGTTCCCTGATTCTAGGCTTGGCAGTCGATTCACTGTGCCACCTAGCCGCTCTCCATATATAGTATAGACAAAATTAATATAAGGTACTTTGTGGGGTTTGTGTGAAAAAGACAATAGCATCTGGGGGCATTAAGAAAGGCTAGCACAGTGAAATATCATTCAATATACAAACATTAAGTCCCCAGTTGGGGTGCTATGTGGCACAGTGGAGAGGGTTCTGGGTTTAGAGTCAGGATAGCCTGGGTTGAAACCCTATTCCTGACACTTACTAGCTGTGTGACCCTAGGCAAGTCACCAAGCTTCTCTCTGCCTCATTTTTCTCATCTATAAAATAGGGATAACAATGGCACCTATATCCAGGGTGGTTTTGAGAATTAAGTGAGATAAATGTAAAGTGCTTGACACACAGTAGTCACTACATAAATGTTGGCTGTTCTATTAACAGGAAAATCAAAAACAGTGAAAGATCAATAGATAAACATTTATCAAGCACATGCTATGTGCTAGTTGCCATGCTCAGCACTGACCATACAAATAAAAAACAAACAGCCTTATCCCACAAGGAGCTTGTGATCTTACAGTGGACAATGACACAGAAAGGGAAGCTGAAAGCTGTGTTGGGATGGGGAAGGGAAGATGGAGATTTCCAAAGAGGTCCAAAATCAGTGTAAGTAGTGGGAAATGGGAACAAAACTATACTGAGCTCCCTCCTCCCTTTAAATAGAAGCCATGGAGCCCGTGTCTCCTGCCCTCCCATCGGAGGGGGAGAGGGCATTGAGCAAATGTGAGAACCAAAGCTGATTCTTCTTCCATCTTGCAGCATAATGTGATTTAGCAATGATGAATTTCCTGGGGAGGGAAGGGGATGATGGAGAACTCCAAAGAAGACCCAAAGCAAAGAAAGAGCACTGGATTTAGAATCCTAAGATTTGGGTTTGAAACTTTGTCCTGTTGACTATTACCTGTTTAACCTTGGGCAAGTTACTTATCCTCCCTGGACTTCAAATACCTGATACATGAAAAGGGGGCATAGAAAAAGATTGAACCAGATTCCTTTCCATTTGTAAATCAGTGCTTTTATGATCCAATCCCCTGTCCAAGGATTTCCATTTGGCAGAGCTGGGATTCTAACCCACATCCTCAAAATCCAAAGCTGGCCAGCTACACTTGGGATCAGTAGTGGGGAGAAGCTGAAGTACACTGTCACAAAGTGGAAGTCACTCTCTATATTATTCAGGGAAGAGAAAATGTAAAATAAAACCTTGAATTCCCCAAATGTAATGCACTTGTTAAAATTCCAATAAACAAGCTACAAATCAAATTCACTTGGTTATTTTAGAAGGTATATCAAACTCTTTTGAAAACAAGTGCTGAAGTAAAAAAGGAGGCTGGGTTAACTCCAAGGAGGAAGTGGGACAGAATGAAAGAAAAAGCCTTCTTTGGTGTGTTATCCTATTTCCACATCCCCATCCCTGGTGCAAATGGGAACTGTCTATTGTCAAGTTAATAGCATAAAATCTATCTGTGTTCCTGAATGTAATGGCAGCCCCTGAGGTAAAATATTCAGGTGAAACACCTCACCTCAAATCATCATAAATAGAAATGACAGACTTGTACTAATGAAGACCATTCAGCCAATTATATTGGACTTAAAATGATTTTGTTTGCAGCTGGGTTATACTTGCAGAAATCAGCTGGTTGGATGAGAGCAAAGAGGCATCTGAAATGCTCCCCAAAGAAGGGAAAACAGAAATATATTCTCCCAATAATGCAAACTATTCATGGGTTTAATCCTTGCTATAGAGATTGTAGATAATAAATTAGTATAATCTTCTTACCTTTTCATACTGAGCTGCTTAACCTGAATTCCTAAGATTATATTGGATTGTGATAATTGATAGTTGATGAAATTACTGTAATTAAAAGAACACTGTAAGCACATGATGACTTTTAAACCCTACAATGAATGAATGAGTGAACATGGGTGCTATTGTATTAAAAATGATGATGCTATAAAACTCCAGTGGGTATATGTCCGCCTCAAAAAAAGTATTCCATCCAATGAAGCAGACTGCAGCCCATTCAGATTTGCTTATTCTATGCCTTCCTCATGTATGCCAAACCATAAATCCAATATAGGGATTCCATCTACCATGCTGGAAGCTTCTCTTATATTCTCTTGATATTGAATGGCTACCAATAGAGCATATAGACTCTTGCTTTTTCCTTTTTCTCCTTATGGAATATAGCTTTTTTTCTGATCATACACTTCTCTGAAGACATTCTTTACTTTCTTTTTCCTACATAATGCATGATTTGTCTTGTGTTACTCCATGATCACACTCACCATCCTCTTCCCCATTACTAGTTGGACAATCTTAACTCTAATTTCCTTCACAAATACCCATATTCTATATTTTGTTGCCATGCAGCATCAATAGAAGAATATTTTGCTTAAAGTTGGTTCTTTTTCTTCTCTATTTTTTTTTGAGGAAAAGCTTAGGGTCATAAATATAATTTTGTAATTTCCCCAAGGAACATAAAAAGAAATAGAACCTCTTTGTATATCCAACCTACTCTGGTTTAAGTGATCTTTAAGTGATGAGAAAATAGAATCTCATTCATCTTCAGGACATCTTTATGAAGCTGTCAGGGTCTAAGGCATAATCCTTAGAAGAAAAAATCAGGAAAGGGAGAACTAAAAGTTGTAGCATGACGAAGGGGCACCCAGGGAGTCAGTACTATACCTCAGTCAGAAATGTGTCCTGAATTTGATGCCCTACATAATAGACCATGCTGTTCTTCAGAGAAGAAGATTGGATTTTCATTATCAATATCCCATGAGTTCCATGAAATTCTGCACCCAGTTAACATTCCCGATTCAATCTGAGGTGCTTTGGGTATTCAATTAAATAACTATGTTTTGAGTCACCACACAAAGCCTTCTCTACCAATAGAGCAGGTGGAAACCTCAAATCAAATCACATAATTTTTAATTAAGACTAAATAGCAAAGTAAACAAGCAAGGAAAATCAAATAGTTTTCATACCTAAAGGGATGTAACCTCTCTCAGATTCCTATGACAGTGGGTGAGGAAGTATTCTTTGGGTAATTCACACTCCTTGAGTTCCATCATGGCTGGACTTGCTCTAATAATTCTATATCCTAGTAACTAACTGTACCCTGATGAAGCTCTGTCCTTTCCACTTTTCATTTCTCTGTCTCCAAAATTTGAATCAATGATTCTCTACCAAGTTGCTGCCATTTACTGAAGTGGTAATCAGTTGATGGAGCTTTTTCCTCAAAAGGAGTGTGACTGCTCTTTTGTGAAGTTGCTCAAGCCAACATACCTGAGGGCTATTCAACTACTTTATAGGTCCTTTGTTAGAGTGACAGTCATGCAGTTCACAAAATGGGCATTGCAGGAAGGTGCTAAGACATTTTCTCCAGTCCCACATGCTCAAGCTCATTTTGTGGTTTCCCGATGCTTACTTAGGTTGATGAAATACTTTTATTTCCTGTGTGTTGAAGCTACCACTTTGGTTGGTCATCTCTTCCTATTTTTTATAAGGTAGTAATGACAAACATGGATCTAAATTATTTTCATTGCAGTAAAATATTTATTCAACACCCTTTATCCCATACAGCAAAAAGAAAGAAAAAGTAACTGATGATAAAATAAAGAAATGATGATTTCACAGCTGCAACTAGCTGACCAAATTTGGTCAAATTATTTTAAATTCACATTACTGACAAACGTGTGCCCAGCTTATCTAATCTTACTTATATCCCTTTAATCCACATGGCCTGAAGCATCAGTAGAAAGTGAGTGTACTTGATGTCTTTTTTAAAAATCAAAATAACAGAAATATGGATAAAGAAATGTGGTTTCTAAAAAAGTCTGCCAACAGCAATGAGAAAATGAGAAAAAAAAAACTAATGATGTGGGAGGGAGGGAGGGAGGGAGAGAGAGAGAGAGAGAGAGAGAGAGAGAGAGAGAGAGAGAGAGAGAGAGAGAGAGAGAAAGAGGTTTTCAATTAAGTATAGAGCTATTCATACAGATTTTTTCCTTTGTCATTCCATGCCACCCTAACCTCCATAGTTAAATCTATTCATTGATAGCAAACACTCACTCGGAGTGGGGTAAAAATCAATATATCTTTAGTTGGTGTGGAAAAATATAATAGTACATACAGAAAGTAAACAATAATTAATGGCCACTGATGTCATTTTACCAGGCAGTACGGAGTCAGGGGAGAGGGAAGCCATATAGAATATGACAATTCACCAGATTTCCATTGAAGAGTCAGTTCTGTCCAGAGCTGTCAGACCTTACATGGTTCACTCCTTAAATGCAGGATAGCCATGTCTTTCCCTTTATATCCAATGTTCAAAGCTCCAAAAGTCCCTGAATTGTCATGCACTTTGTGCCTTTGGCTTCCATGGTTCTTCTGTATTTCCTTATAGCTGGAAAACCGAAAGCCTACTCTTTCCATGTGCCCCTTTCTTGTAAGGGTTTACAGAATTGTGAAACTTTTGAGGACATGGATGGGATGATCTTGTAAGCAGTATTATTACAGTGTAATGTAGACAGCAGCCACTAATCCTAGTTTTCGTGAGAATGTGCAGTCTTCTCTGTTAATATAATTCTCACACAGATTTGGTAGCCTGAACAGATATTCTTTCCAGTTGGCTTACTAAATGAACAAGGGCCTTTTGATTGATTGCTGAATGAAGAGAATGCATTGCACAGGCACTGACTGGCTAACATGTTTTCTCTTTCCTACCTGTCTGTATTCAAATGAGGAGGGCAGGACTAATGTAAGCCTCCAGGAGAAGAGACAGAGGCATCAGGCATTTACCTTTCCCTTGCCACCTCTCTGCCATGTGGTCCATGACTCATAATCCAGTTGTTAGTTCTGTCTCTTGTATTATTTCCTGCTCTTAGACGAAGGAGTATCAGACTAGCTTTGGGTGTTATGAGCTTTGAAACTATCAAGAAAATGAATCACCACACACCTGGGAACTACCAAAGTTATGGCACACCCACACAATCCTCAAGAGTGACCAAGATCTGGCAGCCAAGATTCTGCATTCTACACCCAAAAGGGACTCATCCTTTAGGTATTCCATATTCAGAGACTAGCTATCCAATTTTTATTCAAATTATTTTAAAATCCATTTCAGTGACAGGCTTGTGAACTTGGTGGAGTTAATTGTCTTCTGGAAACTTTTAAGTTTAAGAGCACTGTTCCCTGGGATTGAAGTTGCATAACAAATAGGGTGACCCCAGGTACTGCTAGTTTCTCCTATTGCTATATTTTCTCATTAAATATTACTTTGTAAAAGTTATTTGATATTAAATGGTTAAATGATAGAGGGGTATAAATTACTGGCAAATGATATTAGGGAGAACATATTATAATGATGACTTAGGTGGATAGAATTAGAGAGTACAACAACTCCTTAGGGGGATCTCTAGAATGCTAAGGGGGAGATGTAGCCAACAGTCTCCTAGCAATCTAATTTGTAATTATGTAAGCGGTTTAGAAAAATGAGTTTGGGTCTGGTTACAATAGGAAACTGAAGGGGTAAAAGAAACTTATCAGAATATCACAACATATTATGTTCAGTCATTTTTCAGTTGTGTCTGATTCTTTGTGACCCCATTTGGGGTTTTCTTGGCAAGGATACCAGAGTGGTTAATAATCTCCTTCTCCAGATCACTTTTTACAGTTGAGGAAACTGAGGCAAACAGGATTAAGTGAAGCCATATTTAAACTCAGGAAGATGAGTCTTCCTGATTCCAGGTCCAGAACTCCATCTACTGCACCATCTGGCTGCCCCAGCACAATATATTAAGTTCATACAAATAGAGTGAAGATGAGATAAGAGAAGAGAGAGGAAAAGGGACAGAATGAGTGGGGAGGGGCAAGTGAGAGGGATAATGAGAAAAAAGGAAAGGGAAGGGAGAGGAGTTAGAGGGGAGGGGGAGGAAAGGTAATTAAAGGGAGAGGAAAGGAAAAGAAGGGGTAAGGCATTATTATTACAAATGAAAAGAACAATTAACAAGGCAGTGTTTTGAGGCCTTTAGATGAATAGTAGCCATGTAGATGTTGCTTGCATTTCCATCTCAATGTGGACTGGTATCCAGTATGAAGCAATCAGTGTATTCTAAGAGGCATGGAAAAGTGAAGGTGGAAGGCATAGACTCGATAAAGCTTGGAGAAAGCAAGATTGGCCTTAAAGTGGTCATAAATTAATGGAGAATATTGGGAAATGGAGTGTCTTAATATATTAATTCCTTTTAAAATGTCACTAAGGTACAAAATTTTCAGGGATTCTCATATTCACCATAGTATGCATACTTTGATATATCAATGGTTTTATGATATATTCAGTTATGGATAACTCATGCTTAGTCATTTAATATAAATTCTCCACATGGAACCATTCTACAGGGTGGGAATATTCCTTTATATAAGAAGTTCTTAACTTGGGGTGCCCAGATCTCCCTAAGTGGTCCATGGATAGATTTCAGGGAAGTCCATGAAATCAGATGGGAAAATCCATTTTCCTTCATTAATCTTTGGTTTCCTTTCTAGTTGCATATATTGTCTTTCATGTATTTAAGAACACTATTCTAAGCGGAGGTCCATAGGCTTTACCATCCTGCCAAAGGGGTCTATCACATGCATACACATACATACATACACACATATAGACATGCACGCATGCAAATACACATACAAACACGTACACATTTCTCACATGTACAAACATATGTTAAAAACCCTTACTCTAGATCTCTTTCCATTGCAAGGATATCCAAGAATCCCCCAGGCTTATGTTCTCAGGCCAATTTATCTATGTTTACTGTCATGGTTCTTTCTGTTCATAGCATCCATATAGGTTCTACTGAGTTATTTGCTGTTAACAGGTTAGAAGCTCCTCATGCCTACAAACATAAATATATGCACATATTGCACAATATACTTATGCACATTATGCAACGCATACATAGGCTCAAATGTACAGATATGTACACACATATTAATATAAATATGTGTAAGTAGGGATAAATTGTACATGCACATATATAATTATACAAATACGTGCATTCATATAGATGTCCATATACAAATGTTTATTGTGCGTTTATGTGCATATTTGCATATTCATACACCTGTGTATGACCATGCGTGTATGCCCAGTAAAGCTTTAAAAAACTGAGCACCCATAGAACACATTGGGCAAAATCTTTTCAGATTTCCATTTAGAACTTTAACCACATCTATAGAAGTGTAGACAATATTATACAGTGAAGATATTGGGCCATTGTGATTTCTCATTACTTGCATTCAAGGATTTGTCACATGGCAGTGACTTGGAAACACTCATGGTACAGCTCACATAGGTTAATACAGCAAATTAGACAAAGCAAATATTTCTGTTTGGCTCCAAATGACCCATGGCTCCCAGAGGCAGAGTGTGCATTGCTCTTAAGGCATGGTGAAGTGTCAAAAGCATTTTCTCTATGTGTGGTTGGGAAAAAAACATTCTTGTCTCATTAATTACATTCCCCTAATGCTTCATGCATCTAAGGTGGCTTGGCCCACACTACTTTCACTTGTATTGCCAATAAAACAGCTGATACTCTGTGTGAGAGCTAATGTAAGTAATATTTTCAGAACCATTTCACAAGTGCTCGACCATAGCCACCTCAAAATGAATTGGAAATTTTGCTTTTTCAAAAGAACAGATGTTTTATTTTTTGATTTTCCATTTGTTCAATGACTCTGAGTGGCTGTTTCCATCTTAATAATGTAAAGATAATGTTCATATCAATTATATGCTTAAGAGATTTCACTTTTCTTTCCTCCTAGAGTTGGTTCTATTTTCTGCATCATGAGAAGATTGGTTTAGAAATCCAGGGGATGATATATTTAGTCCATTATATCCTGATGAGCTGCAAAAGAATACAAATATCTCTTCCAACTCACAGATTTTCAGCTTCTATCAAAGTAAATAAAGATTCTTGTGGAAATATTGTACGTTTGTGATTTTGATGCAATTGTATTAATGGGCAGGCCCAAATGAGTGCAAACCCGACCTTTGGGCAAACAACCATTCTATAATGTTTGGAGCTTCATCAAATCCTATATTAAAAGGTAATCAAGTGTCAAAGCCAACACCTGGGCTTTAGTGTGACAGTGATAGAGGGATAGATTTGGAATCAGGAAATTTGTTGTTTAGTCTCCGTGACCCCATTTGGGGTTTTCTTGGCAA